>NC_081186.1:91559189-91859189 GCF_029867415.1 Vicia villosa | reverse complement strand
ACGTAAAGCTTGATAAAGAGAACCTGTAAAAGCATAGCGCGTATCTTCTCCTCTAAAACTAAGAAAAATTTGCCATTTGGCCATTGAATGTTTGAGACTATCTAGCGATGCTTTCCATTCATCGATTGGTTTACTTCTTAAGGAAGATGCCACATCTTTAATCAATTTAGGCACCCCTTTACATTCAAAAGCAACTTCACGTGCGACATTCAATAAGTCGAACGAGGAGGAGCACTCCTCGTCCCGAATGCCCGAATGTTTTTCAAACAAAGTCCCAGATTCTTCTTTAGATAAGGAATCAAGTTGAATATTCCTTTGACAATACATCAAATCACAATCTTCCCGACCACGTGTAGTCAAAAGGATCTTGCATCGATTATTATTACAAGGAATACCTACATCCTCTGGATCAAATTTCACTTGAACATCATCAAAAATAACTAAAATTGGACGATTCATTCTTTCTATTGTGGAGAATATTCTTCTTGCTCTTCCGGCTTCACTGTTTTTATCAAAGCTTATATCCAACGAATCCGCAATTTCCTCTTGCATCGTTCTGATATTTGCATTTTGGGACACAGTGGTAAATAAATCTTCATCAAAAATCTTTAAAAACATAACTTTCTCGCCCATTGCTTTCACCAATGTTGTTTTCCCGGATCCCTGCCTACCGTATAATCCAATCATCGAACAACTACCGTCTTGCAAAACCATTAAAAGTTGATCTGAAGCCTTTTCTCTAGACTTAAAAGAAACAATATTTCCTGAAGAGAAGTGCTCTAAACTTGGAATCGGAACTGAAAACGGGTCAAACTCGCATTTCATATTGAGTGTTGTTATTTTTTTAGCAATTTTCTAAACTCATTCCATTTTCGTCTTCTTGCTTGTAATGTGAGATTCTCCACCTGCATCTAAATCCGAGTTAATCGGTGAAAACTCGAGTTGATTGAGTTCGAGTTCAGTGTCACCCGATATTTTGGGTGCAGGTTTAGATAGTGTGAAATCTGCGCCCAAAATTACACGCTTATATATATATATATATATATATATATATATATAAGTCGTAGGAAAATTGTAGGAAAAATATATTTTTTGTATTTTGCTGCGGGATTGGGTTTGGGTGAAAAAACCTGAATCTAACGGATGCGAGTGTGAGTGTTATTTTTTTATCCAAATAACCTTTAAATTCGAATTCGGATTCAGATGATGATTTCGGATGCAGATTTGTGTAATATAAGACCCACACCCGACTTAACCTGTTTTCATCCCTACTTCTATTTGTCGCAGTAAGCTTACTCAAATACAATTCATTTACTATAAGAACCTTCCAACTAAGGCAAAAATCTATCATAAAATAATTAAATGATTCTTTTAAATTTATGGTAAACATTTTCCAACACGTTTTGGATTACCCGATGGGAATTGTATTTTTTAGGTGATCTGAAGTTAGATGATTCATTCAAGTTTTAAATACTTTTTTAAATAATGATTTGAGGGTGACAAGTATTAGGAATGAAAATCTTTTGACCGATCGGATTGTGGAAACAAAATCTGAGCTGAGAAATATAAGTTTCGCACTACCGGCTTTGCACTTCGCAAGGGTCGTAGTTTGTTTTATATTTTGCTTTGTTAGGTTGTTGTTAACACTAGTTTGTGTGACATATTGAGACAATCTTGTATCTCTTGAGTCACAATCATTTCGAGCATCCAGTTTCTAAGGATCATCTTTGATTAATGTGTAACTATTTATTCTTCTCTCCTCTTCACTCCATTTTAACCATAGGTTTCTTGCTTCGAAGGCTTGATAGTAGATGCTTATAGATAAAACCCAAATTTTGATTTTTGATGCAATTACTATAGAGAAATTATAATAGTGCATAAATATTATGTTTGTTTAAACACTCACAATTGGTTAGTACATTTCTCTAATCTTACTTTCATATATTGCACTCAATTAATTAAGTTGCAAACCCTGATATTCATCCTATGTACTTTAGCAAACTAGTATGGACATGCTTGAGTTTTAGGTTTAGAGACTTCTTAACAAAATGAGAGCACTAAGACAATTTCTCTTTACACTCTTATATCTTCTCTTAAGTCTTTGGTGAAATTTCTAAAATGTCCTATGTTTTCGAAGATTCATCTCCGGACACATCAAATTTCTTTTTTGCAAAATATTAATTCGGGGATACATCTCCAAATTTTTTCGAAGTTAATTTAGATATATATCTTTGAAAATACCATTTATTCCAATTACCATCAATTTTATAATAACAATGACAAATAATTATATTTATCTATGAATTATATATTAAGAAGATTTAGACGATGAAGATTCCGGCACCGCACATTAATGGATCCCATGAAGTACCATATCCACTCCCCTTTAAGCCAAAACCCAGCATTACTAATTTTCAAGCGAGGCCCCTGCAAAGAGTTAAACAAAATAGAAAATTGTCTACACAGAGGTTCTTGCACAATCCAACAATCCCTCCAAAAGTCAATGTTATTTTCACTCCCTAATTTGCACCTAATGCAGCTTCCAAACCAGTTGGCATCGGCACCTGTATGATCTTGTGTTAAAGCACAAGTTGCACAACTTGTTCCTTTTAAAACTAATTTTTTAATAAATAAACTGGATTAAAAATGGATTAACTAGATATACACTTTTTTAATTCTCAAGTGTTCGGACACAACTCATATGACTTTCTCGTTATAATTTTTGTCTTCCTTTCTAAAAAAACTACAACTCGATCTTTTTGAGTTCATTCTTATATTGGATTGAAAAGGGATGAATTAATTGTACATCTGTTTTATTCTCAAGTTAACATGAATTTATCAACTCTTTCTTACTTTCTATCTAAACTAATACAACAAATTATATATGGGTAGTTATTGTTGCTATCTTATACATACAAAGAATTTTATCACTACTACTGTTATATTTCTACAACTTTTCGTATATAAAAAAATATGGAAATTCAACATGACACACTCTCCACTCATAAGAGAGAAATATTGACAATTAAGATCTTCCAAATACGCTAGCCATGCAAATCGAATTTTAACATATTCACATCTTCTTTCTTGTCCGTATCTATATTGTTTGTATTTGTAAAAGACTTTTAATTTCATTGGCATCTTCAACGGTCTTTTGAATAAATGCATATTCGTACCTGCAAAAGTATGCACAAGATCTTCCATATTAGCAAGCATAAAGTTCAATTTGACTATAAATTTTTTAGAAGAACAAGTAATTACATAATACACAAATTGTAATGAAATTAAACTGATATTCGATAGAAAAGTGCATATTTCTTTTTTTAACAAATCATATACCTTAAAGCTTAGAACTAGTAGAGCAAATATTGGTTATTATGGAATAATGAATATAGAAGTATTTATAAGTATATTACATACCCGGTTGTATAAGTCTTTCCAGACAAATTACTCACATCAAACAAAGCTGACTTCCATTTTTGTACTCTTTCAGAATTAACTCCAAATATATTTTCATGTTGAGCCATGTCTTTGCCATAACATTTTCTCATGTATCTGATATCGGATGGTTCTACTTTGTAAAAGATAGGCCAAACCAACTGATTCTTCAATTTCCTGCATTCTAGAATCTTGACAAGTTCATCAAGACACCATGTGGAACTTGCATAACTTTCAGATAAAACAATAATCGAAAGCCTAGATGATTCAATGGCATTTACAAGAGAGGGTGAAATTTGATCTCCCGTGTTAAGCCCTCCATCGTCCATGAAGGTCTTGAATCCTCCTTGACATAAAGTATGATAAAGAGAACCTGTAAAAGAATAACGCGTATCTTCACCTCTAAAGCTGAGGAAAATCTGCCATTTGGCCATTGAATGTTTGAGACTATTTAAAGACACTATCCATTCTTCAATTGGTTTATTACGTAAGGATGACCCCGCATCTTTAATTAATTTAGGTACCCCTTCACATTCAAAAGCAACTTCACGTGCAATATTCAATAAGTCGAATGAGGATGAGCACTCCTCATCGTGAATGCTTGAATGTTTTCTGAACAAAGTCCAAGCTTCCTATTTAGATAAGGGACCAAGCTGAATATTCTTTTGGCACTGCATCAAGTCACAATCTTGTTGACAACGTGCGGTAAGAAGGACCTTGCATCGATTACTCTTACAAGGAATGCCTACATCTTCTGGATCAAATTTCACCTGAACATCATCGAAAATCACTAGAACTGGACGATACATGCTTTCTATTGTGGATAATATTGTTCTTGCTCTTCCAGCTTCACTATTTTTATCAAACTTCATATCCAACGAATCAGCGATTTCTTTTTGCATTGTTCCGATATTTGGATTTTGGGATACGGTGGCAAATAAAACCTTATGAAAAATCTTCAAATACTTAACTTTCTCACCCATTGCTTTCACCATTGTTGTTTTACCATAACCTTCCCTACCATATAATCCAATGATAGAACATTTATCATCTTGTAGTGCCTCTAAAAGTTGATCTGATATCTTCTCTCTAGACTCAAAACACATAATATTTCCCGAAGAAAAGTGCTCTAAACTTGGAATTGGAGTTGAAAATGAATCAAACTCGCATTTTGCATTGAATATGGTTAGTTTTTTCAACAATTTCCTAAATTCCTTCCATTGTTGCATTCTATCTTGTAAAGTGAGATTGTCCACTTCTTGTATGAGTATCTCAGCTTCTTCTAGCCACTCAAACACAACATCATTGATCTTTTCAATTTTCCGATCAATTGCTTCAACTTTTAAACGTACACAATCTCGATTTGAAATCAATGTATTCTTTTCTATTTCGACATCCTTAAAAACTTTGCCAATTCTTCCTTCAACATCATCAAAAACCATCCTTGCTGTCTCACGAATGCCAAGAGTAGGAATGCTATATAGAATAATAGTATAATGCATATTTACCGCTGAAAAATTTATTAATTAAAACATCTAAATCAGTATTGTTTTCAACTTTATATATTTATATATTAAATAAAATTTGAATCACATATAATGTTAAAAAATTAAATAATCGACTTTATTTAACTATCAACTAAGTGGTCATATCAAACCATCGTTCTGATATCAAATTTAATAATATCAATTTTTTTCAGTTGCGTTAAAATTTACGAAAAAAAAAATAATCAATTAAATTCATAAACTATCATTTTCTCGTTAACTTAGTTTGCAGAATAGAAATATAATACTAATAAGTACATACTAATCCGTCAGTTTAAAAACAACAACTATCGATTAAAAATAGTTTAAGGACTAATTTCAAGATAATATGATAGTTTAAAGAACAAATCAGGCTTACTCTAAAATTAAATGAATGATAGAAATTGAAACTCACACATGTTGTAATAGGCAGAACAAATGAGCTTTGAATGAATGAATGATTGTCTCTTAACTCTTAATCTTCTAACGAGAAAGTAAACAAAAGGCTATAGAGGCTGCTGCAAACAAGTTATTATGAATTGAGATGTATGAGAATAAATAAGTCAGTGTTTTGGAATTGGAATTAAAACAAGGTATTATATACAAAGTAACATTATTAAAATAATAGTAATAATAATAGTAGTAATGTTGAGGAAAACGATACGAGGATTCGTTTTTGTAAACAAGGTGCGGATTCAAATAAGTTTATTGACTATATGAACGTTCCACCTTAAGGCCAAAATCTTTACTTGTTGTTCACTGAAGAAAATTGACCTGATAATTTATTATAATTTATGGTCAATCATTTTGCAAGTGTGTCCTTTCCAATTATTGAAGTGAAGCAGCCATTCTAAACCAAAAGAAAATTCAATTTTTTTATACAAACTTGATTCGAAACTCAAACGAGAAAATCTAAGATAATTCTAAATTTTTTTACTTAAATATATTTTTGATCTCTTATAAATTTTTATTAACATTGTTGTGTTTCAATGTATTGCTTTTTTTTTTTGGGTAACTTTATTTCACAATGCTAGATACTTTTTAGTTTCTTTCATTTTTGGAGATATGGCATTTTCATTTAAGAAGTGACACCTCATGTAAACATAATTGTCATGTTACAAAATTAAAATAAATAACTTATTTTATATTATTAATTAATATAATTTTAAATGGAATAATATCTTATTTAGTTGTTTTCAACTTTGTGTTCTTTATTCTCCATCGTCTTTTTCATATGGTTGCTTCATGAATTCTAGGTACACAATTTTATCAACTCAATCGTTTTCATTGCTTTCATCTCTTACATTTCATCATTATCTAAGTTCAGAATATTTCAGAACTCGATTTCTAGCATGGGAAACATATCTCATTCTCTTAAGCGTGTGAATGGAAATGTGGTCTTTGGGCTTCATAAATGACGATATGGGCTGATTCGAACTCAAGTCATCGTTTTATTATGGGTGTCGGGTGTATAAAGTAGGTTTGTTGTGTTTTATATTTTTGCAACACTTTGATTTAATGATAGCCCAAATTCTTCAATAGTGGTTCCTCTAGTAACTGAACACTAGTAAGTGTTGGCAGTAATACTCTCAATCAACTTGTATAACTCCATTATAAAATGTCTCTAACTAAATACATATTAGAACCTTATGGTGTGGGCATTGCCTTAACAATTGCTTGAGTCTTTCCCAAGCATAAAACAAAGACTCATCATGTCCTTGTTTAAATGAAGTGGTTTCATTTCTCATTTTGGCATTCTTGACCGGAGGGAAATACTTAGCTAACTTTTTTTCCACCAAATGCATTCCATGTGGCAATGGAATTTGGTTATAAGGAATTGAGCCAACTTTTTGCTCTATCTCTTAGAGAATGTGAAAATGGCATAAATCTAAAAGTATAATCAGTAATCCCATGTATTTTAAAATTGCTAGAAACCTCCAGAAATTGCCTCAAATGTAGATGTCGATCTTTAATAGCAGCTCCTGAGTATTGTTCAATAACTTGCTACATTTGGAATATCATAGGCATGAACTCAAACTTTGCTATTATGATCTCTGGTCATATGATTCCCATGTTCATAGCATTAGGATCAAACACGGTATAATCCCTAATGTTTCTTGCTCTATCATTGGCAATACCAATAATGTCATTTTCTGCCATGACACCTTCTTGTTCTAGTTGTGGTTCTTCAAAAGTGATCTTCAAAGACTTCTTCAAACAAATGAGCAAGAATAGGGCTTCATGGTAAGTGGCGGGTAGCTTGAAATCTCCTTAGCAATCTTAGTGTTTTCTTAGGTTCATGGTCTCCTTTGTATATTGAAGTCAGCAACCTGCCCATCTAATAATCACACACTTGTCGTGTCACTAAAAGAAAAAAAAAGTTAAAAGCTCAAATGTACTTTTACACAAAATTTAGAGAATCAAATTTTTATTGACACATCCCTTGCAAAAATGCTAAAAACTTGTTATGCTATTTATCTGTGCAAGTATACACATTCAAATAGTAGCAAATGATGTAAAAGTAAGAGTATCTGTAAGACCCGTAATTTTAAAATAAATAACAATTTTAAGATTATAGTATATTCACACATCTATAGAAGATTATGATTGAAAATAAAATTAAATAATACACATATCAGTGAGTTCGAGTTATGCTTAAAATATTTTAGAATTTTTATTTCATTAGTGGTTCACGATAAAAAATTTCAAAAAAAATCTTGATTTCCGCCTTAGTTTCTAAAACAACCCTTTTTTGTTACGAAATTTTAATTGTAGAATAATAAAATTATTTTTATATACAAAAAGTTTTAGAAATATAACAGTAGTTGTGATAAAATTCTTTGTATGTATAAGATAACAACAATAACTACCCATACATAATTTGTTGTATTAGAGTTGATAAATTCATGTTAACTTTGTTAATGTTGATCATGCGTAGAGAAGATATTAATATCATACGTTATTCGTTTAAGAAAATGGTTACCTCTAATTAGTTTCGCTAAAGAATATTGTTAATCTTATTGTATCGATTTTCTCCAAGCCATTAAACACAAAGTATGTCCTATTTACAAGAGAGAAAATGGGAAAAGATTGTTACAAGATTTGATTATTGATCTACATATCTCCCAGTGCGATTAAAAGCTACCTAGAAAATGTTTTGTATGTTGGTTGATTTTAAAGAAAAATAATTTGATCCCGTAAAAGCGAAAAAATGTTGTTTGTTGGTTTGTTGTGATTATTTTTAGGAGGAAGACAAGCGTTGGAACAAACAAAGGATATGATGTGTGTCCGAACACTTTAAGAAAAAACAATCATAAGGACAAACAAGTTGTAAGGAAAATTACTTTAAACGTATTAAGTTGTAATCTTTTAAAGGAAGACAATCATAAGGACAAACAAGTTGTAAGGCTTGTGTCCAAATACTTGAGAAAAAACGGATGTACATTTAATTAATCCTTCTCCAATCTAATAAAAGGATGAACTAAAAACAATCGTGTTGTGTTTTTTAGAAAGGAAGAGAAGCGTTAGAAAGAACAAGTGGGTAACTTGTGTCCGAACACTTGACGATAAAAAGGATGCATATCCAATTAATAATTTTTAATCCAACTTTGTTTATAAAAGAAAAGATTTAAAATGAATAGAATTATGACTTTTTGAAGGAAGACAATCATAAGAACAAGAAAGTGATACGACTTGAACCCGAACACTTGAAGATAAAAGGATTATACATTCAATTAATTCTTTTTCAATCCAATAAAAGGAAGAACTCAAAACGATCAAGTTGTTGATTTTTACAAAGAAACACAACGGTTATAACAAGTAATCAATATGACTTGTGTCCAAATATTTGAGTATAAAAGGGATGTACATCAAATTAATCCTTTTTCAATCCAATTTTGCTTATAAAATAAAATATTTAAAACAAATCAAGTTGAAATCTTGTAAATGAAGACAAGCATAAGAACAAGCAAGTTGTACGACTTGTGTCTGAACACTTGAGAATAAAACAGATGTACAATTGATTAATCCCTTTTCAATCCAATATAAGAGTGAACTCAAAAATATCAAATTGTAACTTTTTTAGAAAGGAAAACAAACGTTATAACGAGCTAGTCATATGAGTTGTGTTCGAACACTTGAGAATTAAAAAGTCATATTTAGCCCGACTGATGAGACTTCAAGTCCCTCAAGCGAGGAATTGACCCTACTCTGGCAGGACTTCTATCAAACCCTCAAACAAGACTTAAAACCAATTCTTTTAGGCGAGACTCCGGTCGTGCCTCTTAGGTCAGATTTACATGTCTTGGTCTCACTTGAGGAAACTTTAAGTCCTTCAGGCGGAGGGTTTAAATAGGTTATACATATATCCCCAGAGGATGGCAAGGATATCTATTATTAAATATTTCCTTAATATGAGGCAAGGACCTCCTTGTGAAACTCCAACGTATTCATGTATCGCCTCGAGAGATGGCAAGGACCTTCCTAAGAAAGTTCATCATATTCATATTGCCATGAGGGGCGGAAAGGATCTTCCTATTCATCATAAGATATTGCCTCGAGGGGCGGCAAGGACCTTCGTGGAGAAGTCCAACATAAGATATTGCCTCGAGGGACAGTAAGGACCTTCTTGGGGAAGTCTAGCATAAGATATTTCCTTGAGGGCCGGCAAAGATCTTCATGGGGAAGTCCAACACAAGATATCTACTCGAGGGGGGGAAAGGACCTTTGTGGAAAAGTCCAGCATAAGACATTTCCTCGAGGGGTGGCAAGGACATTTGTAGGAAAGCATAACATAAGATATTGCCTCAAGGGAAGGAAAGGATTTTCCGATGGAAGTCCAGTATTTCTCCAAGGTTTTACCAATTCCCTTTAGCATATGGTCCTACAAAAACCAAAACAATAAAACGAGAGGAGCGCCTTGATCTCAACCCTATCCACATAGGGAAGAGTGCCACCCTATTATTTATAGCAGACTAAAATAACTCTTAAATATATTACAAGCGACTGAGACAATAACTCGCCTTATCCAACAGTAAAGATAGTTATTCTAAGCATAAATTTTAATATGTTCATCCTTTTGTTTTGCCATCGTATCTCGCTTGATAGATCTATGTCTTCAAGATTATTTTCTTATATTTTAATACACATTATGTAGTTTTACACATCTCGTCTCTTTGTGGTTGAGTAGTTGTTCTTGTGTGTGGGAGTTCGGTTGTTCACGACCAATATGCATCACCGAATCTGCCTAATCTGTTTAATACATGTGCCACTTGATCGATCTTGTGTGTCTAAATTACATGTCGATTCCATTTACGGATCATCCATAACTGGATGATATAGCAACGCTGATGGTAGTGGTAGGTGACATCTATGGCGTCACTACTTATGTTGTAATGACCAGTCTTGTTGGCCATCCTCAGGGAGAATATGCAAAGATTTAGGCATGGCAACAAAACCCGTACCCGTGGGTACCCACCCGAACCAACCCAGAAGTTGACGGGAAAAATCCGCTTTGACTGAATTTGGGTTCGGGTTTGGATTTTCCTCGATTACAAAATATGGGGTTGGGTCGGTAATAGGGACACTAGTATCCACCCAAACACACCCCGTTTATTTTATTACGTACATTATTATTTATTTTTGATAATTTAGAATATTTAATATGTTGTCAATGTTTTGATATTTTGATTTGAATTTATTATTTAAAATATTTGAAATGTATATATAAAACTTTTTGAAATTGTTTTATTTTATTATTCATAGTGTAATTTGATTTTGGAAAAAAAAGTATTTATATTAAAAAAATTGATTTCACTAAATGGATGGTGGCGGGACGGGATACTCGAACCCAACCCGAACCCGTTTGAGTTTTAATTTTTCATCTCTGTTTGAGTTTGGGACAGGGGACATGGATTGTTTGAGGATTTGAGTTTGGGGTTGGGGGAGGTAATAAGAGTCCCCTCCCCGCCCCGTTGTCATGCCTAGTGCCATTACACTGTCCAAAAAGTACGTGTGTGTGCATGTTTCCTCTACAAAGACAAGGAAACTTAGAGGCCCTAGTAGGTATATTGATTTTGGAAAAAAAAAGTATTTCTATTAAAAAAATTGATTTCACTAAATGGATGGTGGCGGAAAAGGATACTCAAACCCAACCCGAACCCGTTTGGGTTTTAATTTTTCATCCCTGTTTGGGTTTGGGACGGGGAATATGGATTTTTTGAGGATTTAAGTTTGGGTTTGGGGGAGGTAATAACAGTCACCGACCCGCCCCGTTTCCATGCCTAGTGCCACTACATTGTCCAAAAAGTACATGTGTATGCATGTTTCCCCTATAAAAGACAGAGAAACTTAGAGGCCCTAGTAGGTATATTGATTTTGGAAAAAAAATAATTATGTATATTAAAAAAATTAATTTCACTAAATGGATGGTGGCGGGACGGGATACTCGAATCCAACCCGAACCCGTTTGGGTTGGATTTGGGTTTTAATTCTTCATCCTTGTTTGAGTTTGGGACGGGGAACGAGAATTTTTTGGGGATATGGGTTTGGATTTGGGTTTGGGGGAGATAATAACAGTCCCGCCCCGCCCCGTTATCATGCCTAGCGCCACTACATTATTTGAGGGTGAGGGCTAGCTCACGGCGGCAAGTAGCCTTGTACGGTGATTTTTGAGGCTATTTAAGGGACCAACTCATGTGAGGTGTGAGGCCCTGTTGGCGACCGGTGCTTCTAGGTTGTAGGCGGAGAGTTAGATTGACGGTGTTGAGGCTACTATGAGCAAAGTGCTCTCTGAGTAAAGAGTGGGTAGTAGTGAATATGTATCACTTTGGGATCTGTCCTATTTACCTTATTGGCTTAATTGTAACTTTAGTCCCCCTATTTTATTTTTTCTTGATTTTGATCCGTCTATTTTAAAAATTACTATTTTAGTCCCATTTTTAGGTTTTCTGTGTAATTTTCGTCCCCCTATTTTGTTTTTTTCTAGTCCCTATTTTTGTCCCTTTTTCAATAGAAAACTCAATAGGGGGATCAAAATCTTGGTTTTATAAATGCGGGGACTAAAGTTGAAAAAAAAACAAAATAGGGGGACCAAAGTTACAATTAAGCCTATCTTATTTATGAGAGAGGTATTTATAGAGGCCTATTGGGCTTAAGCTAGAGATTCAATTAGTGGTTTATTCTAGGTTCATGATCAAGGAATGTGGTCATGGGAGGACTTGATTTTACATCATCATCTAATAAAATTATAACAATCTGCTATATCATATTAATTTTTTAAAATTAAAAATGTTACATGATTGAATACATGCCCCTGATTGATTGACAATGTAAAAATATTTTACATTGTCAATCAATGCATACTCTTTTTTCTCATTAATTTATGAGTTTTTTATTCTTAATTAAAAAACTAATATAATATAATTTAAAGAATTAAAAAATAATGAATCCCGAACACCCATAATAAAAAGAATGAAGAAAAAATATTGCACATATATAAAAAAAAAAAGACTGGCAATTTCTTTTGGTTTAGAAAGACGGCTTCATAACAATAATTGGATAAAAGAACAAGAAGCTTCCTATAGAATAAGAGCATCTCCATTAGTACCATTGGTACCTTAAGATAATCAAAATATTATTAAGATAACAAGAATAACACAAGATAACAAAAATCTATTGTAAAGAAGAACACACTTGCAAAATTATTGACCATAATTCGTGGTAGTAAATTAAGTTATAAGGTCAATATTTTTCATTGAACAACAGTATAGATTTTGGACTTATGGTGGAAGGGTTGTTAGAGTCAATGAATTTATTTGAATCCGCCCCCTTGATTACAAAAATCTTCCTAAGAAAAACCACTTCCTCTTCATCAACATTACTATTATTTATTTTATTATTGTTACACATATATAATAATATCTTGTTTTAATTTCAAAACACTGACTTTTCTCATACATCTCGCTTCACAATAATTTGTTTGCAGCAGCCTCTATAACCTTTTTGTACTTTTTCCTTAGAAGCTTAGAAATAATGCGCACGGATAACTGAGAAGATTTAATTTAGTATTTGATGACATAGTATGATAAGAAAATAAAAAATAAGAAAATAATTTTTTAATTTATTTCTAAAAAATATAATTTAAAATTAAAAAGTAAATATAAAACATAAATAAAGATTAATTTGATATAAAATTAAAAAATATTAATAAATAATCTTTAAAAGATACTTCCTCTATCTTAGTAGATATTCTTTTTTAGATTTTTATATCTTAAGGGTTTGTTTGGTTCGGGGTAGATGGAGGGGAGGGGAGGGAAGGGAATATTTCTAATTAAATGTGTTTGGTTCAAATTTTATGAGGGAAGGGGAAGGGAGGGGAGGGGAGCAAAATCCCTCCAAAACACACTTTTTGCGTTCCCCCGAATCGGGGGGATTTGGAGGGGAGGGGAGGTAATCTGAATATTGATATTTTATAACTTATTATAATTACTATAATATCCTTAGTTTTATTTTAATATTTCAAAATTATTCATTTTCTTTTGTATTATTGCTCTCTTCTGTGTGATTTTTCCCGATTGCTTCTATCAACTTATTATAATTATTCTCCACCTTTAAATTATTTTAAAATTTTTGTCCTTAATATAAATCATAATGATTGTACTTTTTTTATTTTTTATAACTCTTTTATGTTTATTTATATATTTTTTTCTAATTTTGTTATGTATCCTATCATATTTTGTTTTAGATCAAACTTTTTCATTTTAATTTTTTTATTTATTTTATTAAAATATTTAAAACATTTATATTTAATAATAAATTATTTTATGTATATAATGTGTTGAATAATTCATTACGATTTAAAAGTTGTTATCAACATATAATTTAATTTGTTTTTGAACATTTTATTCGAATTAAGTGAAATTAACTTTTTAACATTATGTAGTAAATTATTACTTTTTAGTCACTCAATATTAGAAATTTTACTAATAAAAAAATTTGTATAAATTTTTCACATTTGAATATCATATTGTATCACTTATATAAGATAATAAGGATAAAAATGTAAATTATTAATAAAACCCCTCCCCTCCCCTCCTGAACCAAACATATTTTTGATTAAAATCCCTCCCTTCCCCTCCCCTCCCCTCGTTTGAACCAAACACCTATCTAACTAAAAAAATTCCCTCACCTCCCCTCCCTTTCCCTCCCCTCCATTAAAATCCCTCCCTTCCCCTCCCTCTTATTTGAACCAAACAGACCCTAAGATAATGATTAATCATGTTGATTTCAATAGTAAAATAAGTCACATTTACCAAAATAACTTTATTAATAATAGATAGTGGAATAGTTACATGAATTAAAATACAATAAATAAGGGTAAGTTAGTAGAAAGAAATAATAAATATCACATTGGTACTCTAAAGAGATAAATAATTTGAGACAAATAAAGATAGTAAAGAAGACACCTATTGTGAGACGGATCGAGTATGTATTATTTTGTCACAAGGATATGTTTGTAACTTTATATAATATAAAAAAATTAAAACATACTACGGTCCTATTTATAAGAGAAAATTTATTTTTTAAATTCATTGAATAGTAAATGTATTTAGACTGTATCATAAATCAGATACATTGATCATTCAATGAATCTAAAAAATCAACTTTCTCTTATAAATAAGACCAAAAGGAGTAATAAGTTAGAATATTTAAAAATAAAATAATTATTAGAATTTTAAAAATATGAATATCAATTTTATTTTTTTTTAAGCTGAAAATATCAATAGAATAAAAAGGAAAAACAAGATACACAAGGGGGGACCAAGCCAAGACCCCTTAGGAGAACATTCTTAGCCTAGGGGTACCAACCTTGTCTAACAGGTATTCCTTAACTAAAGAGGAATGCACAAAATTGAACCAAAAAAAACTACCAAACGAAAGACCTAAGTTCGCAAGTAGATCAGCACAAAAATTGGCTTCACGGTACACATGAGAGATCATAAACTCGATTTTGCGAGTATATTCAATACAACAGAGCCAACGAGATCTAATCTTCCAAGGAACGATAAACGGATCCGAAAAAGCTTTAACAACCATAATACAGTCTGTCTCAATCCAAACTTTTCTGTACTCTAGTAATTTGGCGTTTTCAATAGCTAAAATAACCGCCCAAATCTCGGCCAGTGCAGCATCACCTTCACCCAAGAACTTACAAAAACTTCCCAAATGATTAGCTTGATTGTTTTTGAAAATGCCCCAGCACGCCATTAGCAAAGGCGAACCCCGAGCAAGACCGTCAACGTTAACCTTAACCCAATCATGAGAAGGAGGAAACCAAATAACTTCAAGAAACTTGATAGGCTTACTAGGCCTAATATTCACATCAAAACTTTTAAGGATAGTGAAGCTATCCATATTGTTATTGGAGCAGCTAGCAGTCCCATTTCCAATCAACATAGCTCTAGAAATAATGTTACTAACACAAACCTTCCAGTGCATCAACTTGTCTTCAAAAATTCTCAAGTTTCTCGCTCGCCAAATAGTGTAGAACACGCTGCAAATACAAGACATAGCCACCTCCTTTGCTTGCAGGGACCAAGAAGACACAACCAGCTTCGCGCAGTCTTGCAAACAATTGAAGCTGCCAGTATATTGCAGCCTTGGAAGCAGCCAATTCCAAATATTCAAGACAAAGGGGCAGTGAAAAAAGACATGCTCAGTATTATCTGTGTTTTTTCGGCACAAAACACAAATAGAAGGAAGTTGAAAACTTCTAATCATTATTTGATCATCCGTGGGCATTTTGTTGTGCGAGATTCTCCAAATAAGCATGGAATGAGAGGGAGGCACAGCTTTACACCAAGGATCAAAAGGCAAAGGTCTTACATTTCTCTGATCTTGAAACGAATCGAAAGCCAACTTTAAACTAAGCTCTCCATTGGCAGAATTTTTCCAAATGAGTTGATCTTCCATGGCATAGTCAGGAAGAACCACAGAATCCACTAATGACAACAAACTTGGATAAGCAGCCAAGACATTATCTGGGATGTTCCATTTTCTGTCAACAATCCAGTCATTCACCATCACAGCCAAATTCTTGTGGAAGATTTTGGGAATTTTAAACTTTGTCACCAAAGGTTCGTCTATAAAATATTTTTTCTTGTTATCAAATTAAATATTTTTTCTTGCAAAAATAATTTTATCATTTACATATTATATATACATATTTTTATTTTGCTAATTAATCCCTGTACTAGTTAATTAATCCTTTTTGTTTATAAATTTTTTTTTAAATTATTTTCGGATATCTAAACGACATCGTAACTCACATCCCTTTTCCTTATGATATTAGGGTTTTGAGTTCCCTCCCAAACAAATGATGGCTTTTTCTGTCACTCACACCCAAATCAACTTCAACATTTTTCACACACACAACTTCCTTCTACGTAAATCCCTCAAAACTTTAGCATCAATGTCGCAGAGTAAATCCAAAAGACCCATTTGCCCTTCATGTTCCAAACCCTCTCGAACCTGTCTCTGCTCTCGAATACTCACTCCTCCTATCCCTAATTCCGTCCATGTAACCATTCTTCAGCACTCTCTAGAATGCAACCACCCACTCAATTCTACCAGAATCGCCAAATTGGGATTCAACAATCTCACTGTTGCAACTGTTTCTGATGTTAATTTTCAATCTCGATTCCTTATTCAACTTTTAGATTCAAACTCAAATTCTGTTGGAAATGTGTCTAACGGTTTGTTTTCTCATGAAATTGAAGATACCCATGATTTGTTTGGTGATAAAAATTCGAACTTGATTGATGATGTGGTGGTGAATGATGAAGTTAACAAAATCCCAATTCATCCAAATTGTGATGATAAAGAGCCTGCAATTACTGTTGCCATTGGCAAATATGGTAAAATTACATCTCTGTCTCATATTTGGATGCAGCAATGTGAGTCTAATGAGTTAAGCTTTGACAAGATTTTGTCTTGTCCTGAAGCATGTGAAGCACTCTCAAAAGGGTTTTTGGTGAAGAAGTTGCAAAAGAAGAAGTTGAATAGGGAAGAAAGTGTGGAAGAATATGAGGAATTTGAGCTTGAGGTTTGTTCTGGATCAGTACTACTTTTTCCTTCTGATAATGCTGTTAGTGTTGGTGACTTGGATGATGTTGGTTTTGAGGTGAAGAACTTGATTGTTCTTGATGGAACATGGGCTAAGGCTAAGAGGATTTATAGTGAAAATCCTTGGCTGAATGTATTGCCGCATTTGAAGTTGGAAGTGAATGAGATGAGTTTATATGGTGATGTGAGGAATCAGCCTAAAGCTGGTTATTTGTCGACCATTGAGAGCATTGTGTTTGCTTTGAAGGCAATTGGGGAGGATCACAAAGGTTTGGATAATCTCTTGGATACGTTTGAGTCTATGGTTGGAGATCAAAGGCGGTGTAAAGACGAGAGATTGAGCAAAGTCTTACCTAGTTGAGGAGGCCTTTGATTTCTTCTTTTGATTGAAGTTGGACATTTTGAAGAAGTTGCTGAAATCCAAATCGAAACAATTTTCAATATATTTGATTATTAACAGCAACCAACCAAGAGACAGTGCAAGCATCAAGCTGGAACCTTAAATATTACAAAAGACTCGGCAGAGAGAGACAGTATGGGAATGATCCAACCGCTTGATGATGTAAAAAGAGTTGACTGTTAACATGTAGAAACAAAATCTTGAAAAGAAGAGGAAGGGAAGAGATTTTACAAGATGGAATTCGCAAGACACATATTTTTGTATTAGAACTCGGTTTTCTTCACATCTCTATAAAATTGTTAAGATACCATAAATGTAATTGAATTCTCAAAACATGATTTCATTAGTTGATTGTACTTCAAGACAAGTTTTTTTTTACAGCCCTTTTCACGTGATGCTTAATAATCAACTTTTGGTTTTGCAGTCCTATCCAAAGAATGCTGGTTTATTAAATTCTATTGTCATGTTATCCCTTTTAACCATTACACCTTGGTTCATCCTAGTAGAATTATCATGGTTTTCTCATTTTAATTTTTTCGGCAAGCTTGCTATCAAACACTTATACATACACTGGACAACACATTGACATATCCACACCGGTAATAATTGAAGGCAAGTTGGAAACAAACTTAGAATCTGAGAGAAGAAGGTTGATGGAGTTAGATTTACGGATTGAGAGGGAAAGAGAAAGACTAATAGAGCTGAAACTGGAAGCTGAACAAGAAAGGCAACAGTTTTGAATCGTGGAAGAAACAATGCTTGCTTTCATAAAATGCTTGAAAGGGTCTCTCAACAGTTTGCTTACCAACTTTAAAAGAACTTGAAATACATCGCAGCAACTTAATATCTATCTTACATAATTTTTTTTATAGAAGCAAAACATTTATATTTAGTCATCACAGTGGACATGTGTTACTTGATCAAACAATTCTTTGAACCTTACATAGATGGAATAAATGATTGACAAAAACAGTGCGAAGAATTGGAAGACTCTACTGGCAGCTGCTTTACTTATTTCTCCGAAGTAATTCTTTTTGTACTTGTTTTTACTATTTCCTAATTGGCCTTACTCATATTTATATGCCTCGTATTTGCAGACGACTTTTAATATGATTCGCATCTTCCAGAATCTTTTGGATAAATTCATACTCGTACCTGCAAAAGTATGTACAAGACTCTTCAATTCAGGTATGCATATTATTTGTTAGAATTTATTTACACAATGATAAAAGTTAAATTTAACTATCAATTTTTCATGAGAACAAATTGTCACATAGAATATAAAAACTACATACCCGGTTTTGTAAGTCTTTCCATTCAAGTTAGACACTTCAAACAAAGCTGACTTCCATTTTTGTACTCTCTCAGAGTCAGTTCCAAATACGCTTTCATGTTGAGCCATGTCTTTGCCATAACATTTTCTCAAATATCTAATGTCTGATGGCTCAACTTTGTAAAAGATTGGCCAAACTAATTGATTTTTCAATTTCATACATTCAAGAATCTTGACAAGTTCATCAAGACACCATGAGGAACTTGCATAGTTCTCGGATAAAACAACAATTGAAAGCCTTGATGCTTCAATTGCATTTAGAAGAGAAGGTGAAATTTGATCTCCAGTGTGAAGTCCTCCGTCATCCATGAAGGTCTTGAATCCCGCTTGGCATAAAGCTTGATATAGAAAACCTGTAAAAGAAAAGCGAGTATCTCCCCCTCTAAAACTGAGGAACATCTGCCATCGAGCCATTGAATGTCTCATAATTTCTAGAGATGCTTTCCATTCCTCAATTGGTTTACTTTTTAAAGAAGATCCTACATCTTTAATTATACCAGGTAATCCTTCACATTCGATGGCAACTTCTTGTGCCACATTCTGTAAGTCAAATGAGGAGGAAGCCTTCTCATCACAAACACCTGAATGTTTTCTAAACAAAGTCCACGCTTCCTCGGTAGATAACGGACCTAGATGAATCTCCCTTTGACACTGCATCATGTCACAATCTTGTTGGCGGCGTGTGGTCAAAAGGACCTTACATCGTTTACTATTACAAGGAATGCCTACATCCTCCGGATCAAATTTTGTCCGAACATCATCAAAAATCACAAGAATTGGACGTTCCATACTTTCTATTGTGGAGAATATTTTTCTCGCCCTTCCAGTTTCACTGTTCCTATCAAACTTCATATTCAACGAATCCGCAATTTCATCTTGCATTGTTCTGATATTCGGGTTTTGGGTCGCAGTAGCAAATAAAACCTCTGAGAAAATGTTTAAATATTTAACTTTCTCACCTATAGCTTTCACCAATGCAGTTTTACCAGAACCATGCCTACCGAACAATCCAACTATAGAACAATTATCATCTTGCAATGCTCGTAAAAGTTCATCTGAAGCCTCGTCTGTAGACTTAAAACACATAATATTTCCCTTAGAGAAGTGTTCTAAACTTGGGATTCGAGTTGAAACCTTGTCAAACTCACATTCCATGTTCAGTGCAGTGATTTTTCTCAGCAACTCATTGAAATATAAAATCGCCTGTTCTGTCCTCATTTCCCTATATTCACGCCACGATCTTGGTCTTGGTTTTATTTTGGGATTCTCCACCTCTTGTATCAGTATGTTACTTTGTTTTAGCCATTCAATCACAACATCATTCACCTTATCAGTCTTAAGATCAGTTGTTTCAACTTTTTGCTGCACAAGATCTCGATTTACAATCAGCTTATTCTTATCTCTTACTACATTGTTATAGGCTCTTCCAACCCGAAATACATATCTTATTCCATAAATTTCGTCTATCACCAAATCCTTTACAGCCATGAAAGCAAGATGAAAGCCGTATTGAACAATATCGTGTATCACGCTCATACCTAGTTTTCCTGAAAAATATTATTAACAGTATGGCATAACAAAACCAGTGATCCAATAACAGACCTTGCAAGTTTCAACTTTGGATACTTATATAAAATGAAACATATAAAGATATACACACTCGTCGTAGTAAAGTCATAAAATTAAAGAAGGTAGTTAAGTTAAGTGAGTGAAAAGAATTTGAACTTACTTTTGTTTTGTTGCAGATGAATTATGAGTGAAGTTTGAATGACTGTTTTTGCAAATCAAAAAGTCAACAAAAACTTACTCTTGTTTTGTTGCAGATGAATTATGAGTGAAGTTTGAATGACTGTTTTTGCAAATCAAAAAGTCAACAAAAACTTACTTTTGTTTTGTTGCAGATGAATTATGAGTGAAGTTTGAATGACTGTTTTTGCAAATCAAAAAGTCAACAAAAACTTACTTTTGTTTTGTTGCAGATGAATTATGAGTGAAGTTTGAATGACTGTTTTTGCAAATCAAAAAGTCAACAAAGGGTTGGTGGCTGAGTTAGCAGTAGCAGACAACCTTAATTGTGAAATGTGAACCCACATGGCCACATTTAAAAAGTAATGAAATTCAAACATTCATTTTTTATTACATCTGATATAGTACTAGTTATTTTCAATACACATTCTTAAATATATTAACTAAAACTTTGTTTAAGTTACAGTATGTTGGGTTGGATTGTAGTGACTGGTGCCATGTGAAAGCCCTTTATTTTGTAGTTTAATATTTCAATGCACATTCTTAAATATTCTTTAATATTTCAATGCACATTCTTAAATATTATATTGTCTATTATCTAAGCTATTACACAGTAAAGTAAATAATTTACGATAAAGGATAAAGGATAAGATCAATTCCTAATTAACACCGCCTCTCAAATGATGAGACCGATCAATAAGCATCAATTTGCTAACAAAAAACTAATGGTGTGGGCACGAAACAACTTTGGTAAGAATATGTGCAACCTGAAGCTGAGTACTGATATGAGAAAGTGTTATAAGTGGGTCATCATAAGCATCACGAATTGAATGACAATCAACTTCGATATGTTTGGTGCGTTTATGAAAGATGAGATTTACAACAATCTGGATGACAGTTGTATTGTCGACATAAAGTGATGTATGATTTGTTTGAAGAAATCCAAGTTCAGCCAAATGACCACGTAGCCAAATAATTTTTGAGCAAGCAGCAAACATGGCGTGATACACAGTTTCAGTAGAGGGTTTAGAGACTCTTGTTGGTTTCTTACATTTTCGTGAGATCAACGAAGAACCTAGAAACATGCACCAACCAGTGGCAGATCGACGAGTGTCCGAACACCCTGTCCAATCGGCATAACTATAAGCACTCAATTTGGGAGCTATTATGGTGGGGAAACATATACCACAATGAGAGGTTCCTTTCAAATAAAGAATTATACGATGTTGCCAAATGAAGATGATAAGGAGAATGCATGAACTGACTTACTTGCTGAACAATTAAAGATATGCCAGGACGAGTAATAGTCAAGTAATTAAGACTACTTACAAGTTGTCGATAAAATAAAGGATCAAATAAAATATTATCATCATCATGATGATATTTAACATTTACCTCAAGAGGGGTATCCACTGGATTAGCTAATTCGAGACCAGCCATAAAAATCAAATATGTGACATACTTTGTGTTGATGGAGAAAGGTTTCCTTGGACGTAGAATGAACCTCAAGACTAAGAAAATAATGTAGATTATCAAGGTCTTTTATGTGAAATGAGGCTTGTAATTGTTGCTTAAGTCGTGGAATGGAAGCATGATCAGAACCAGTAATAACCATATCAACAACATACAAAAGAAACAGAACAATACCCACAAATGTGCTATGAATAAATAAAGAGGAATCATACTCACTATGAGTAAAGGAGAACTCAAGTAGAGTGGAGCGAAATTTATCGTACCATACTCTGGGTGTTTGTTTTAAACCATATAAGGACTGTAAAAGGTTGCAAACACCCTTGGATGAAGACAACACACCTTGAGGAGATGTCATATAGATATCTTCAGTTAGGTCACCATGAAAAAAAATCATTCTTCACATCCATTTGATGGAGAAACCATCCATTAGAATTAGTTATAGATATTATAGTGCGAACAATTGTCATTTTGGAAACAGGTGCAAAAGTCTCATCATAATCAATTTCATATTCCTGTTTGTTTTCTAAGGCCACCAAGCGAGCCTTGACACACTTGAGGGACCCATCAGAATTCAATTTCATATAATACAACCCATTTGAAGCCAATAGATTTGACATTAGGAGGACAAGAGACAACATCCCATGAGATATTCTCTTGAAGAGCCTGATGTTCCCTCATTCATTGCTTTTATCCAACGCACATCTTTAACAGTATGTGAGTAGCAAGTAGGAATAGATATGCTATAGAGTGTGGCAGTCAAAGAAGTATGTGAGAAATCATACATGTCTGGTGAATATCTATCTGGTGCTTGAGATATTTTACCAGAACGTCGTGGTTCAATCGTTAGAGGATTAGGTGGCGGTTTAGCGTTAGGAAAGGGTGTGGGAACCCGCTGTCAGTGTTTTCTGACATATACATGACCTGGTTTATAACGTTATTTAGATTTAGGCATAATAGAAAACTTATGAGAAATAACAATATCATTCATGGTAGGAGAAACACATGAAAACAAAAACTGATTATCAAAAAATGTCACATTCCTAAAAATGTGAAAACGATGGTTAGTGACATCATAACACACAAATCTCTTATGAGAGTGACTATACCCCATAAATGCGCATTGAACAGACTGTGCTCCAAGCTTATGTCTTACAATTGGGTGAAAGTGAACATAACACACACCCAAATGTATGTAAAGCACTATAATCAAGATGGACTTTAAAAAGACGAAAGAAAGGAGAATCAAGATCAATAACCGTAAAAGGAAGATAATTGATCAAGAAAGTAGTCGTGTTACATGAAGCGATTGACGATTCTTACGTTCTCTCATGCCATATTGTTGAGTGGTATTGGGACAAGATCATTGAGACAAGATGCTTTTTTTGTTGAAGGTATTCCTAAAACTCATGAGACATGTACTGACCACCATAGCCAGAGCAAAAATTTTAAACACTTGCTTGAAATTGAGTTTCAACATATGTCAAATATTTCTTATACATAGAAAACACTTCAGATTTAGAATGGAGAGGATATATCTAAGTAAAACAATTATAATCATTAATAAATGTGACAAAATAGTTATAGTGAGCGTCTTCCCCATTGTTTGGGGAGTTTTTCACTAGGGAGCATTGATACATAGTGTAGGACTAGACATCTTTGTCACTTATCCACCTAAAACTTTAAGGTGATAGGTGAGTGGATTCTCCCACTTATAAATGCTCAAGTCACCACCTTCTTATTCAATGTGAGACTATTTTTCTCACTTACTCACACTTGCAATATTATTCTAACACTCCCCCTCAAGTGTGAGTCCACAATGCTCCCCTCACACTTACACTTGTATTATAATTCTAACAAAAACAGTAGGGAGCACAGTGAGCACCAGACGTAAAAAGAAGTGTTTTACTCTTAGCCAATTTGCAAACATAACATGAAATAGAGGCATTAGAAATAACACTTTTATTTTCCAACAAACCAGTTATACATAAATGAGACAAAACAACAGAGTTTTGATGACCCAATTTTCTATGTTAATCCTCGTAAGAATTCAAAACGTTATTACACACAAGAGATAAATGATTAAAAATAAACGGTATTGGAAACAATATTAATTCCCACTCTAAGCCCCTTCGTGACCACATTCCCCGACACATGCTCCTACACAAGCCAATCAGATCGAGAAAAATTAACATTACAATTGTTGTCCACCAATTAACCAACAAACAATAAATTAAAAGCATGTCTAGGTAAGACAAACACATTCTGAAAATCAGAGTTTATGTCACCAATGTTAGTGATAGACAAGGTATTACCATCAACAATTTGAATTTTCTAATTACCTTGATAAGAATGTAAATTGTACAATTATTCAGATGAACTTGAATCAAGAAACCATGAACGAGAAACATGAGAAGACTTACCCTGAATACCCAAGACTACCATTTGTTTAATCATATTCAACGACCAAAATAATACAATAAAAATTCTAGTAATTATTGCACTATAATTGTGAATCATTATATAGTTTACTTATTAGAACTTGGAGTAAATTAATACAAAAAAATATTTTAGCTTGGTTGACTTTGTGAGTTCAATAATCCAGTTCCAGGCATCAAATTTTTTCCATGATGAATGAAGAGGTTGAGGGCAGGTACAAGTACGATGTTTTTCTGAGTTATAGAGGGGAGGACACATACTGTACCTTGGCAAGTAATCTCAATCATGCTTTGTACATCAAGAGAATCAACACCTTCTTCCCAAATCAAATTCCAAATGATTATGATTATGACAAACTTCAACTTCCACCTTGTATTCTCAAGGCAATTCACCAATCAAGGATTTCAATTGTTGTTCTCTCAGAAAACTATGTCACTTGTCCATGTTGTCTTAATGAACTTGAGATCATCTTTCACTGTATGAAGATGAAATATCAAAGCTTTCAATTGTTGTTTTGTCCGAAAACTATGGATATTCGACATGGTGTCCCGATGAACTAGTCAAGATTATGGAGTGCAAGAAGACCAAGAATCAATTGGTTTGGCCAATATTTTACAAAATAGAACAATCAGATGTAAGCAATCAAACAAAAAGTTATGCTGAAGCCATGAGAGCACATGAAGATAGATTTGGAAAGGATTGTGAGAATGTGCAAAAATGGAGATCAGCTTTATCAGAAGTTGCCTTATTGAAAGGAGATCATATCAAAGAAAATGAGTATGTACTAATGATTAATTTAGTGTGCGTCCAAATTCTGGTTTTAGTTTTAGTGCACTTTTTTATTAATGGAATGAAGTAAAAGGTGTTGTGCTTTTGTAGGCATGAATATGAATTCATAAAAAAGATAGTGGAAGGGGCCATTGAAGTTGAAAATCGTATGTATAAGGAAGCTTTAAGTTCTTCTTACAACAATTACTAAAGCTCCCTATAACTTGATTCTTGATCAATTTGGTTGTGCAACTTTTTCTGAATGTGGTAGAAAAGGGTTGCATAATTTGGCTTCCATTTTCAATCATCATTTCCCTCATATGAAACTAGTTGACCTCTTCTATGAATTGTTTTTTAAGTTACTTTGTTACAAATCTATTTCTATGTTGATCTATACCTGCTTGAGCGAAAACCCCCCAAATGCTGCTCCTTATACACACAAACATCAACTTACATGCTCTTAAATATGAGTTACTACTAGTCCTTTAATACAAAGCCAACACTAGAAAAACATCACTACTCTAATTGTAGAAACTATATCTTTGACATATATTGACTCTCCAATTCGTCACTAATCTCCTTTAGAGTTGTCAGGTCCAAGATATGATAATCACCTTGTCTAAAACACATGGAAGATTCAACTCTGCAGTCTTCTCCTTCATTTCTGTCCAATTGCTATCCTCCAAGTCGTTTGGTTTTGTCTCACGCAGTGCCTTTTGTAAACTTTGCTAAGCCAACAGATCTTTAACCTTCCTTTGCCTCAATCTGAGATTACCCGTCCCGTCGAACCTTGTTACTTCGAATTTTGCACCAGGGCTAATCGTCATTTGATACCAATTGTTAGAACAACAACTAGTATAGAAGATTAAAGATTAACGAAAGTAAATGACAATGGACGCTATTGATCTTTGTTAACGCAGTTCGGTCAATGGTGCTTACCTCTGCGATTGTAGAGTAGTTATAATTCTCTTTATTTCTATCTTATGAATTTATTGGATTACATTTACAATGTTACAAGTCATACATACATATATATATATATATATATATATATATATATATATATATATATATATATATATATATATATATATATATATATATATATATATATATATATATATATAAGGAATGTATCAAGTAGGAGGGATTTTAAATAAGAGATAAGAGCATTCAATGCTAACCATTAGATTAATCAAGAGAGAGAAATAATAATTATATTAATATTTTAATTAATAATTTAATTTCTCTCTCTTGATTAATCCAATAGTTAGGATTGAATGCTCTTATCTCTTATTTAAAAATTCCTGCTACATCAGTGTTCTGCATTGGCCACCACCAAATTAAACTTGGAAAATTGATGGCATAGCAACCCTTCCTCAATCCACTCATCATGCTATAAGGTCCTTAACTAAGTTCCTTAACTAAAAATCTGAGAATCAGTTAACCTCTGACTCAGGATGGTTTTGAGGTGAAGAACTTGATTGTTCTTGATGGAACTTGGGCTAAGGCTAAAAGGATTTATAGTGAAAATCCTTGGCTGAATGTTTTGCCGCATTTGAAGTTGGAAGTGAATGGAATGAGTTTATATGGCGATGTGAGGAATCAGCCTAAAGCTGGTTATTTGTCTACAATTGAGAGCATTGTGTTTGCTTTGAAGGCAATTGGGGAGGATTACAAGGGTTTGGATAATCTCTTGGATACTTTTGAGGCTATGGTTGGAGATCAAAGGCGGTGTAAAGATGAGAGATTGAGCAAACTTTCCCCTAGTTGAGGAGGCGATTGATTTCTTCTTTTGACTGAAGTTGGACATTTTGAAGAAGTTGCTGAAATCCAAATCGAAACAATTTTCAATATATTTGATTATTAACAGCAACCAACCAAGAGACATTGCAACTTTGCAAGCATCAAGCTGGAACGTTGAAGATTACAGAAACATCGGCAGAGAGAGACATAATGGGAACGATCCAACCACACAATGATGTAATAAGAGTGGACTGTTAACATGTAGAAACAAAACCTTTTAAAGAAGAGGAAGGGAAGGGATTTTACAAGATGGAATTCGCAAGACACATACTTCTGTATTAGAACTCGGTTTTCTTCACATATCTATAAAATTGTTATGATACCATAAATGTAATTGAATTCTCAAATCATGATTTCATTTGTTGACTGCAGTCAAGACAGAAGCCTTCTTTTTACATCCTTTTCTCTTAGTGCTTAATAATCAACTTTTGGTTTTACAGTTCTATCCAAAGAGTGCTGGTTTATTAAATTCTATTGTTATGTTACCCTCTTCAACAATTAGACTTCCATTCATCTTAATAGAATTATTATGGATTTCTCATTTTAATTTTTGAGGCAAGATTGCTTTTAAACACTTACACATGATATGGTTCAACTCTTTCTTGATGCAAGACCAGAGTACGGGAAAGACGATTGGAACATGATATGGATCACAAAGTTTTTTTAAATTACGTGTTTGGTTCACACAATGATTACAAGAATAGTGGAAATGAGGCTAAGGCCAACTTCAACCTCCTTGCTTTTAAGAAGAATCTCACTTGTAAAACTGTCAAGTTTGATTGACATTTTTCCCACATATTGTCATCCAAGGTTGCCAAATTTGAAAGAGATAGAATACAGAGAATCTCCTCACTTGTCAACCAACCTTAGTGATCCTCAAGTACTAGACAGGATGAGCAAGTTGGAAACAAATTTAGAATCAGAGAAACATAAAAGAAGGTTATTGGAGGTAGATTTACAGGTTAAGATGGAAAAGGCGACGGCGAATCATGGAAGAAACACTGGTTTCTTTCTTTCATAAAATGCTTGGAAAGGTCCCTCAACAATTTTCTTACCAACTTTAAAAGAACTTGAAACACATAAGAGCAACTTAATATCTATCTTACATGCTTTTTTTTAAAGAAGCAAAACATTTATATTAAGAAGAGATTACATGAGTGTTATGATACTAATTGAAGAAAAACTAAGTCATCACAAAGGACAAAAACAGGTTGAAGAATTAGAAGACCATTCCTCCTCTCTAATTGGCCTTGCTCATATTTATAAGCCTCGTATTTGCAGACGACTTTTAATATGATTTGCATCTTCCACGATCTTTTGGATAAATTCATACTCGTACCTGCAAAAAATATATACAAGACTCTTCAATTCAGGTATGCATATTATTTTTTAGAATTTATTTAGTCAACAAAAAAGTAAATCTCACTATCAATTTTTCATGATAACAAATTATCGCATAGAATATAAAAACTACATACCCGGTTGTATAAGTCTTTCCAGACAAATTAGACACTTCAAACAAAGCTGACTTCCATTTCTGTACTCTCTCAGAGTCAGTTCCAAATACGCTTTCATGTTGAGCCATGTCTTTGCCATAACACTTTCTCAAATATCTAATGTCTGATGGCTCGACTTTGTAAAAGATTGGCCAAACTAATTGATTTTTCAATTTCATACATTCAAGAATCTTGACAAGTTCATCAAGACACCATGAGGAACTTGCATAGTTCTCGGATAAAACAACAATTGAAAGCCTTGATGCTTCAATTGCATTTAGAAGAGTGGGTGAAATTTGATCTCCAGTGTGCAATCCTCCGTCATCCATGAAGGTCTTGAATCCCGCTTGGCATAAAGCTTGATAAAGAAAACCTGTAAAAGAAAAGCGAGTATCTCCCCCTCTAAAACTGAGGAACATCTGCCATCGAGCCATTGAATGTCTCATAATTTCTAGAGATGCTTTCCATTCCTCAATTGGTTTACTTTTTAAAGAAGATCCTACATCTTTAATTATACCAGGTAATCCTTCACATTCGATGGCAACTTCTTGTGCCACATTCTGTAAGTCAAATGAGGAGGAAGCCTTCTCATCACAAACACCTGAATGTTTTCTAAACAAAGTCCAAGTTTCCTCGGTAGATAAAGGACCTAGATGAATCCCTCTTTGACACTGCATCATGTCACAATCTTGTTGGCGACGTGTGGTCAAAAGGACCTTACATCGATTACTATTATAAGGAATGCCTACATCCTCCGGATCAAATTTTGTCCGAACATCATCAAAAATCACTAGAATTGGAGTCTCCATACTTTCTATAGTGGAGAATATTTGTCTTGCTCTTCCAGTTTCACTATTCCTATCAAACTTCATATTCAATGAATCAGCAATTTCATCTTGCATTGTTCTGATATTCGGGTTTTGGGTCGCAGTAGCAAATAAAACCTCTGAGAAAATGTTTAAATATTTAACTTTCTCACTCACTGCTTTCACCAATGCAGTTTTACCAGAACCGCGCCTACCGTACAATCCAACTATAAAACAATTATCATCTTGCAGTGCTCGAAAAAGTTCATCTGAAGCCTTGTCTGTAGAATTAAAACACATAATATTTCCCTTAGAAAAGTGCTCTAAAGTTGGAATTCGAGTTGAAACATGCTCAAACTCACATTCCATATTCAGTGCAGTTATTTTTCTCAGCAACTCATTGAAATATATAATCGCCTGTTCTTTCTTCATTTCCCTATATGCATGCCATGATGTTGGTCTTGATTTTATTTTGGGATTCTCCACCTCTTGTATCAGTATGTTACTTTGTTTTAGCCATTCAATCACAACATCATTCACCTTATCAGTTTTAAGATCAGTAGTTTCAACTTTTTGCTGCACAAGATCTCGATTTCCAATCAGCTTATTCTTATCTCTTACTACTTTGTCAAAGACACTTCCAGCCCGAAATACATCTATTATTTCATTAACCTCGGCTAACCCCGAAGCCTCTATCATCTGATTCACATTACAAGTCAAATTTGCAGTCATGCCTTAATAACCTCAGAATAGTTTCAACTTTGTATACTTTAATAAAATGAAACATATAAAGTTATACACACTCGTCGCTGTAAAGTCATGAAATTATGGAAGATCGTTAAGTTACGCAGATGAATTATGAAAAAAATGAGATGAAATTAAAGAAGATAATTAAGTTAAGTGGGTGAAAGAAATTTGAACTCACTTGTGAAAGAAATTTCCCGAAGAAAAGTGCTCTAAACTTGGAATTGGAGTTGAAAATGAATCAAACTCGCATTTTGCATTGAATATGGTTAGTTTTTTCAACAATTTCCTAAATTCCTTCCATTGTTGCATTCTATCTTGTAAAGTGAGATCGTCCACTTCTTGTATGAGTATCTCAGCTTCTTCTAGCCACTCAAACACAACATCATTGATCTTTTCAAGTTTTCTGATATCAAATTTAATAATATCAGTTTTTTTCAGTTGCGTTAAAATTTACGAAGAAAAATAATAATCAATTAAATTCATAAACTCACACATGATAGTTTAGAGAACAAATCAGGCTTACTCTAAAATTAAATGAATGATAGAAATTGAAACTCACACATGTTGTAATAGGCAGAACAATGTACGAATGAGCTTTGAATGAATGAATGTCTCTAACGAGAAAGTAAACAAAAGGTTATAGAGGCTGCTGCAAACAAGTTATTATGAATTGAGATGTATGAGAATAAATAAGTCTAGTGTTTTGGAATTGGAATTAAAACAAGGTATTATATACAAAGTAACAATATTAAAATAATAGTAATAATAATAGTAGTAATGTTGAGGAAAACTATACGAAGATTCGTTTTTGTAAACAAGGTGCGGATTCAAATAAGTTCATTGACTATAAGAACGTTCCACCTTAAGGCCAAAATCTTTACTTGTTGTTCACTGAAGAAAATTGACCTGATAATTTATTATAATTTATGGTCAATCATTTTGCAAGTGTGTCCTTTCCAATTATTGAAGTGAAGCAGCCATTCTAAACCAAAAGAAAATTCAATTTTTTTATACAAACTTGGCCATTACAATAAATTTGTCTTTTAGCAGCGCATATACGAAAACGCTTTTATGAAAAGGGCTGCTATAGGTTGCGCTAAAAACAAAACTAAAAAACAATGGAAAAAAAACGCTGGTAAAGGGGGGTACGAGAGCGCTTTTTGAAAGCGCTGCTAAAGGGGGGGGGGGGGTTTACGAGAGCGCTTTGTTAAAAGCGCTGGTAAGGGGGGGGGGGGGGGGGGTACGAGAGCGCTTTTTGAAAGCGCTGCTAAAGTGGGGGTAACGAGAGCGCTTTGTTAAAAGCGCTGGTAAAGGGGGGGTATGAGAGAGCTTTTCTCCAAAGCGATGTCTAAGGCCATTTAATTAAAACAAAAAAAAATGCTTCAGTTCTCAGATTCAGTATTCTATTATTTTTCACGAACAGCTTCTTCTCCAAAGCGCTCCTCCACCGAAACTCAACTCAGACCGTCCTCCACCGTTTGCCGTCTCCGGCCGTCCTCCACCGTTCTTGCTGCACCTTGCTTGTTCTCCATCTATCTCCATTATCTCTATCTCAAAGTAGATTCTATTGAATAATCTAATATTTTACTGACATTGTTAGGATTTTAGTTGATATTGAGGGATGACATTGTTAGGGTTTTAGTTGATATTGTTAGATGACATTGTTAGGGTTTTAGTTTTATTGTTAGATGCCATTATTAGGGTTATGGTTGGTTTGCTGAATTTTCAATGGAGTTAGTGTTATGGTTGGTTTGTGAATTTGAATTTGAATATGGTGAGAGTTCTCGATTTGAATCTTGTTGATAATTGTGTAAGTTTAAGAGTGCGCCTAAGAAGGGGGGGGGGGGGTGAATTAGGTTTTCAAAGATTTATCCGGTTTTTAGAATACTTGTACTTATTTTTCTGGTTAAGTGTTTGAAGGTTTTTGAATTGTTCTTTTCTTTTCTTGATAATGGTGATAAAGCGGTAAATTGCGGAAAAGTAAAGAACACAACGATATATACTGGTTCCCCTCACAATCCGAGAGTACCCCAGTCCCCTTTCAAACACGAAAGAGATTTTACTATTGTTAGATCTTTGTACAAGCCTACACAAGACTCCTCCTACAATCTTCTAACAAAACCACCAAGAACAATCCTCTTGGATTTTTCACTAACTTGTTTCCAACAATCCTGGACAACAAGATCTCAACCACCAAGAACAATCCTCTTGGATTTACTATCTTGATTATGAGAACAATCCTCTCACTAATCAATAACCCTTGCTTTCAACAATCCTGAATAGCAAGTCAATAATAATGAATATATTTGAGTAGAAATGTTTATGAACATATATCAATCTATAAGATTGATCTTCTCTTTCAAGCAAGACAATTTACAATGATATAATAGTGCTCAAGTGTTTATGTATGAATGAGAAAATTTTCTAACAATGTGTAGAAAAAGTTTCAATGAAAGTTCAAGTATGAAACACTTGTATGAAAATATATGATGAAAATATATGATCAAAAGATGGTAAATTGTAATGAAAGAGGTGTGAAATAAATTCTGAAAAATCTGAAATATATAGCCTCTAAGACACCTTTACAAATGGTTATTTTGTATGGAAGGATGCAAGAGTAAAAGATGAAGAGGTACCTTTTGAAGAATGAAAAGAAATCTGAATTTTTGAAAAAATTCACGTGGGAACCGGTTCCCTTAAACCAGAACCCGGGTTCCCTATATGTAACGTTACTAAAATTTGAAAATATGAACTGGGGAACCGGTTCCCAAAATCTGGAACTCGGTTCCTGACTCTTTTAGCGCAAATAAGAGTTGGCAGAGGTCTTGGGGAACCGGTTCCTCCAATTTGGAACCCGGTTCCTAAGAATGAAAAACTCACAAAACCTTTATGGAAATGTTTGAAATGATTCTAAGATGTATGTAAGATTTATAGATGATGTATATATGTTTGAAAACACTTGTTATGCATTAATAGACTTGCTTTGCCATAAACCTTAATACCTTAGATCAACCAAGCTTGAAACCATTGAGGAAATCTTGAATCTTGTTTCTTTTAAAAATACTTGATCCATTGCTTATTTGATCTTTTTGCTCATCCTTTATTGATGCATACTTATGATAGTTGTCTTCATCAAAACAAAGTGTTGTAGAGGCTTGCCTTCACATTCTCCCCCTTTTTGATGATGACAACCTTTGAAATATGAAGTGTAATGTTCTTATGTGAATGCTCCCCCTAAATTTGATAACTCCCCCTTGATCAAAGCTCTCCCTTGATTTTTGAGAATATTATTTCTTTATGGCTGCAAATGTTAGAGACAAGCAAGCATACACATATACACAAATATCTTCTCCCCCTTTGTCATTATCAAAAAGGATGGGAAAAAGATAAATTATTATAAAATATGAACACAATTAATTCTTTACCTATGAGTTTTACCTCATGAGTGACTTCATCAAACATTCATCTTTGATGAATATTATTTTGAAGCCTTTGTCACAAAGTTGGCTTTTGCTTAGAAGATTTTGCTTTAGTCTTTCAACATAAAGTAAGTCTTCAATTGATATAAAATTTAGTACTCCAACTTTGTCAATGCCAAGAATTCTTCCTTTAAGGTATTCTTCATATGTGAAATCACCCTTGGACTTTATAACTAGATTTGAAAGTTAGTTTATGTCTTCCATCAAATGCTTAGAACCACCACAGATTTTAAGTGGTCCTCAAGCAAACCTACAAAACAAATTAAGTTTGATTTGGTACCCAATGTGCTTTGGGTCCGTCATAGTTAGTTCCTTTCTTCACCCATACATAATGTCCACTAGGAACACTAAAGTTCCTTACATAACAAGCATTGGGTGTGTGACCAATAATACCACAATAAAAACAAGTAGGTTCAAAGTTGCTTTTATATCTAGGAACATATGATTTCTTTTTAGGAAACCTTTTAGGATGATGATGAACCTTTTGTGCTTTATCCAATTTGTTGAATTGTTCACCTGCCTTCACAAAGATATTTTTACTAGTACTTGGTTTAGACTTTGCATATCCAAGACCACTTTTATCATTAGGGAATCTTTGTTGCCTAAGGACACCTTCCAACCCAATTTGTCCTTTTTCATACCTTTCAAGGACTCTCTTTAATTGAACAATTTGAAAAGAAAGTGATTCACAATTCTTGCATGCAACAGTATCTTCTTGAACACTAATCATTTTTTCTTTGTCATCTTTTTGTTCTTCTTCTATTATCTTAACCTTCTCTTCTAAAGATGATATTATTTTCTTTTGAGATGAGATAGTTTTATAGAGAATTTTGCACTCATTTAACAATTCATTTATAGCATCTTGAACATCATTATCAAAAATAGAAAATTCATTACTAACCTCATTGTCTTCATCATCAGAATGGTGTGTTACTACCAATGCAAGATTCGCATGTTCTTCATCTGAAGATGAACTTATTTCATTGTCATCCCATGCTACATATGCTTTCTTTGATTTTTTATCCTTATTTTTCTTGAAGTATTTGTTCTTCTTTTCAAGTTTAGGGCATTCACTTTTGACATGTCCTCTTTCTCCACATTCAAAGCATTTAATCTTCCTTGTTGGTGCTTCCTCTTTAATGATCTCCTTTTTCTTTTCTTTTCTTAGAAATTTTTCAAACTTTTTGATAAACTCATTATCTTCTTCACTAGTGGATTCATCCTCTTGATTGCTATCATGATGTTTGACTCTTGTCTTCAAGGCAATATCTTTTGAATCTTTTATTTGAATTTCATGCGTTTCAAGTCTTCCGAGTTCTGTTTCATATTCTTGAAGTTTACCAAACAAGGTTGCAAAAGTCATCTTTGATAGATTCTTTTTCTCGGATATCGCCGTTACTTTCGGTTGCCATTCTCTCGTTAAAGATCTAAGCACTTTTAGATTTAGTTCTTCGCTAGTGAGGGTCTTACCAAGTGCCTTCAAGTGATTTGTCAAATGAACGAATCGTTTTTGCAATTCGAGAATAGTTTCTCTAGGCTTCATTCTAAACAGTTCGTATTCTTGACTTAAGGTATTCAATCTTGATCTTTTAACTTCGGTGTTACCTTCATGAGTTTCTACAAGAGTATCCCATATTTCCTTTGCGGTTGTACATGCCGATACTCGGAAAAATTCATCCATACTAAGAGCACCTTGAAGAAGATTGACCGCCTTTTTGTCAGCAAGAGCCTTCTTTCTATCATCATCGTTCCATGAATCTTTAAGCTTTGTTGATTCAACACCATCGACAATAGTTGTAGGAACAAATGGACCATTTTGGAATGCTTTCCATACTTCTTTTCCTTGTGCTTCTAAGTGAGCCTTCATTCGGATTTTCCAAAAGTCAAAGTATTCACCACAAAATAATGGAGGCTTGTTGTTACTACCACCATCTCTAAAAACTGGATTTTGATTTGCGGAAGCCATTCTGGATCTTTAGGAACAGGTTACCTATAACCTGCTCTGATGCCAATTGTAAGTTTAAGAGTGCGCCTAAGAAGGGGGGTGAATTAGGTTTTCAAAGATTTATCCGGTTTTTAGAATACTTGTACTTATTTTTCTGGTTAAGTGTTTGAAGGTTTTTGAATGGTTCTTTTATTTTCTTGATAATGGTGATAAAGCGGTAAATTGCGGAAAAGTAAAGAACACAACGATATATACTGGTTCCCCTCACAATCCGAGAGTACTCCAGTCCCCTTTCAAACACGAAGGAGATTTTACTATTGTTAGATCTTTGTACAAGCCTACACAAGACTCCTCCTACAATCTTCTAACAAAACCACCAAGAACAATCCTCTTGGATTTTTCACTAACTTGTTTCCAACAATCCTGGACAACAAGATCTCAACCACCAAGAACAATCCTCTTGGATTTACTATCTTGATTATGAGAACAATCCTCTCACTAATCAATAACCCTTGCTTTCAACAATCCTGAATAGCAAGTCAATAATAATGAATATATTTGAGTAGAAATGTTTATGAACATATATCAATCTATAAGATTGATCTTCTCTTTCAAGCAAGACAATTTACAATGATATAATAGTGCTCAAGTGTTTATGTATGAATGAGAAACTTTTCTAACAATGTGTAGAAAAAGTTTCAATGAAAGTTCAAGTATGAAACACTTGTATGAAAATATATGATGAAAATATATGATCAAAAGATGGTAAATTGTAATGAAAGAGGTGTGAAATAAATTCTGAAAAATCTGAAATATATAGCCTCTAAGACACCTTTACAAATGGTTATTTTGTATGGAAGGATGCAAGAGACTACACCAAACAAGAGAAAAGACAGCGCTTTTTTTGGCTTTAGGCAGCGCTTTAAAGCGCTGTCTATTCCCCCGTTGCCGTAGGTAAAGACAGCGCTTTTTTTCACCTTGAAAACGCTGCTAAAGGCACCCTTTAGCCAGCACTTTTACCTATAAAGCGCTGTTAAAGGCCCCCTTTAGACAGCGCTTTTATATTAAAAGCGCTGCTAACTGCCCACTTTAGACAGCGCTTTTCTGAAACAATTTTTAAGAAAAAGCCTCTTAAAAGCGCTGCTAAAGGTCACCTTTAGGCAGCGCTGTTCCCACAAGCGCTGCTAAAGGCCCAATTCAGCCAGCGCTTTTTTCTTAGAAGCGCTGTTAAAGGCCCCATTTAGGCAGCGCTTTTCTGAATAAAATTTTTAAAGAGCTTTTAGGCAGCGCTTTTCTGAACAAAATTTAATGTCCACGAAATTTTTAGATGCATCTATTTAAAAAATGCTTGCGCCAGATTTTCACCACATTTTGCACCTGTATATACCATTACAAATTTCACATACAAACAACAAAAATTTCTATTTTTCAGAGCTAAGATGCTAAGAATATATTAATAAACAACAACAAAATTACATCCAATTCAATGAAAACAATTGCATCATCCAAAACATTGTTATTTTTTACACAAGTCAAAAGGAAGCTAAATATCTACTTTTTCTTCTTGCCAGCAATTGTAACCTTTTTACCCTTCAATATCCTGCAATTGCATCAAATCATTACAATCACAAAACAGAATAACAGAAAACCAAAAAAAAATAATATAAAGGTGAAAAGAACAACTTTTCTGAATTTAAACGGTAAAAAGAACAACTTTTCTGAATTTATGTTGGCCACAATGTAAAAATATGGAAAATAGTATGATTGTTTATTAGAGAATCAAGTAAACAATATAAACTAAATATCATTAAAAAGTTAAAAAATAAAAATAAAAGTGTATTTACAAAACTAACTCTATGCCACTCACAATTATTAAAATAACATAATAATGATAATGATGTCAAGCTATAGTCTCATTAGCAGGAACTTGAAATGCAATGTTAGTGTTCCTCTCAATTTCTTCAAACTAAGGTCCTTCCAAATTAAACACTGTAAAAACTATGATATCTATTCTAATCCAAAATAGCAGGTGGCCATGATATATATATATATATATATATATATATATATATATATATATATATATATATATATATATATATATATATATATATATATATATATATATATATATATATATATATATATACTATTTAAAAAAATACATAAAAATTTTACTAAAAGGTAGGCGTGAAGAAAATTGACTTAGTAAAGAAAATTATAATATATTAAACTAGATTAAAACAAATTGGTAATAGTTTTTTTTATTGACTGGTAATAAATATATTGATAATTTAATCATAATAATATATTAACAACTTTATTTCTCAATGATACATTAATTATTTTTCTTAAAATAGACTGATCTATTTTAGCACCTTCTAAAAAAACTAATAAATAATTTAAAAAATGTAGCAGTGGTACGCTCAACTCACAATACTTTAATAAGCAAAATATCTAACTATATAGGTTAAGTGGTTTAACCCTTGTTTATTTGTTTAATTGCAAATATGAGCCTATTCAATATCATATTTCACCACAGGCCACTTAATTTCAAAGATTTGTTATATGTTCCTCAAATCAATAAAAACTTTAGCAGATGATCACAATACATGCCTCAATTTCATGATACTTGTTGCTCAGGGAAGAACAAAGAGGCAGGGAGAACTCTACTGGAAGGAAAAACTAAAGATGTAGTCTATCAATTGTTTAGTGTCTCGGTTGCTGAAAATAGAGAAGTAAAAGAACCTACTGTGTTATTTTCTGTTAAAGAAAATTGTCTTAGGAAGTTTGGCCATCCTGCAGGTAGGTATTTGATCAAATGCAAAAGAGTTGAAACAATCAAAACTCCTGAAAAAGATGAACCTAGACTTTGTGAGGCTTGTCAACTCAGAAAATCTCATAGCTTGCCTTTTAAAAACTCTTCCTCAATGCCAAAAGACCTATGAATCTAATACATTCTGAATTTGAGGAATGGGGGTCCAGCACCAACAAATTTTTTTTCTGGTTTCAATTCAAGTAGTATGTTCATTTCATTTTCTTGATGATTTTAGTAGATTTGTATGGAGTTATCTTCTAAGGCAAAAATCAGATTGGGTAACAACTTATAAGCTTTTATTCAATTCAAAAACCTTGTGAAAATCAGTTTAATATAAAAATTAAAGCAGAGTTCAATAAAGTTTATTCAAAACCTAATAAAATTTATAACAGAAGCAGGAATTCAATTGAGGCAACCATCATCATAATGCAGGCTCAATCTAAAATGCCCTTGATTAACAGTATCATAATGCAGACACCGGTTCTTCCAAAAAAACAAGCAACAAAAATATTTGGTTGTCCAATTTCATACTAGAAATAGAATACAGCTTCATATAAGCAGACACATTTTCCTTGGCTATAGGAACTCACACAAGAAGTTCAAATGCCTAAATTCAACCAGAAGAGTGTCTTAATGAAAATAATTTTCCTTTCCTTTCATACAAAATAAAGCTACACGGAGATAACATTTGAGCTCATATATGAAGGAGTAAGTAGAAAATAACTCAATAATTAGCTATAACACTTCAGGGTGCTTTACAAGGCACACAAAAATTCTGGAAAAAATCAAACACAATCTTTTTTCTTTAAGAACCTGAATCAACCTTCTTGATGACTAAACCAAAATCTAACTTAACAGTTTTAACACAAACTCATTTAAGAATATCATTTGGCACTTATTCAATAAGGAAATTCAAAGTTATGTTGATATTTTTTCACTCGTCATTTAATGAATATATAAATAAAAACAAAACAAGCCATAATATGAAGTTTTTGGTGTTTTAAGGATAGATCACCAAATGGTTTGCAATGGATTGACTAGTAGTTGAATGTATATATCAGTAGTAAGACAATACTACATCAGATGATATCCAATCAAACTAACTGTTTCCATGTTTCCATATTTTTGGTCGCAATTCAGATTTGTCTGCAGAAAAAATGTTGTTCTAAGCATAGATTCAGACAAAACAGACGAAGCTGAGATATAAAATGCAATAAAAAGTGGTGTCACACATTTAGTACCATTTGATGCAGAAGTAGCAAATATTTATCCTTTGACCTTTGATTTGTCTTGAATTTTATCTAACTTGAGAGATTAAATTAGTCTCTCCAAGAATATCTTATTGATACAACAAAAGAAAATTGGACTAGTACTATAGTTCTTGTAGATTATTAAAGACTAGTTTGTATTGTTATTCTCTATCAGTGTCAATTTTGTTTACCTTTGGTGGTTTAGCTTCTTTGTTTGCAGAGTTCTTCTAAGTCTGTTTTGATATAACATTTGATGCTCTAAGCTGGCCAGAGTTGGAAAAATGTGTGTATTTTGTTCAACAATTCACAGGCTGTCCTAGTACTAGTCTGTCATCGTCTGCAAAGCGAAAAGAGGCGCAGCAGAAACAGCACTAGTGCTGTTGTGAACGACATCAACCCAACAATGCTTACTAAAATATTACATGAATTTATCGAGGAAATAATAGAAACCAAAAATCGTTTCCGTGTATCATTTAATGCAGTTAATGAATCACAGAGAAATAGAGTGAAACACTAAATAAGCAGTTCATGATATTAACAACTTTAAACACTAAATAACTAATCAAAAGGTAGTTGCAACTTCAATCATTCAACCAGACCAGAAATGCACAAAAAGATGAAGTGGTTGTGACGTACCTGTGGAATCGAGGATCGAAGAAACGTATCAGCACTATGGAATCAAAAACCGCTCAGAATCTCCACCGTGGAATCAAAGAAGAACGAGTAGCGTGAGCAAGAGATGACGTCGAGAGGTGGACAGAGTGGCACCAACTTTCTGTTAAACGGATAAATGCATCTCTTAATTATTAAATGAAGAATTGAGTCTAAAAGTTATAGAAACTATACAATCTGACAAAAGCATATGAAAATTATTAGTTATCTCCTTTAGCATATAGAAAAACAAAAACGAAATCCTTTTATTGAACACAAAAATTAGCTTTAGAGTTCTTGTCTCACACTTAATTTCAACAGAGCTAACAAGTGTTGATGCTCAACCAAAAGAGTCCAATAATACATATAAGCGCTTATCGAATAAGTGCTTATGTATGAGCTATTCTTATTAGAAATAGAGGAACATAGCAAAGAATAAGAAAAATAAATAGCAAAGAATGAGTAAATTTGAAATTGATTACCTTACAACTCGCAGTAGGGCTGCGTTTTTTGAGTGCTTCAGTTTCAGATTCAGTTTCTTTGTTTGGCCAAAGAAGAACAACAGATGATATCAACACCCTGGAAGTAGAACGAGGAATGACGACTGGGAATGGATTTTCAGTTTGATAAGAAGAAGAACGAGAATCGATTTGGGATTTTAGGGTTTTTCAGTTTGAGAAGAAGAAGAACGAGAATCGATTGGGATTTTAGGGTTTTCAGTTTGAGAAGAAGAACGAGAATAACACAGAAAAATGTTCGTATGGGTGCTTTATGATTATTTTAGGAATTATTTTAGGAATTTTGAAAAATTTTAATTACCTACCGCAGCGCTTTTTATTTGACCTTAGACAACGCTTTTTAAAAGCGCTGGCTAATGTGGTCCTATACCAGCGCTTTTCTAAAACGCTTTCTAAAGAGACCCTTTTAGCAGCGCTTTTCAAAAAGCGTTGTTTAAGGTCGGCCTTTTAGCAGTGCTTTTACTATTTTTGTAAACAGTTTCCGTGTTTTATTTTTTATTTTACTTATAGCAGCGCTTTTGTATAAAAGCGCTGTCTAAGGTGCGCTGTCTAAAAGCCTTTTTGGCGTAGTGAGAGTAAAAGATGAAGAGGTACCTTTTGAAGAATGAAAAGAAATCTGAATTTTTGAAAAAATTCACGTGGGAACCGGTTCCCTTAAACCAGAACCCGGGTTCCCTATATGTAACGTTACTAAAATTTGAAAATATGAACTGGGGAACCGGTTCCCAAAATCTGGAACTCGGTTCCTGACTCTTTTAGCGCAAATAAGAGTTGGCAGAGGTCTTGGGGAACCGGTTCCTCCAATTTGGAACCCGGTTCCTAAGAATGAAAAACTCACAAAACCTTTATGGAAATGTTTGAAATGATTCTAAGATGTATGTAAGATTTATAGATGATGTATATATGTTTGAAAACACTTGTTATGCATTAATAGACTTGCTTTGCCATAAACCTTAATACCTTAGATCAACCAAGCTTGAAACCATTGAGGAAATCTTGAATCTTGTTTCTTTTAAAAATACTTGATCAATTGCTTATTTGATATTTTTGCTCATCCTTTATTGATGCATACTTACGATAGTTGTCTTCATCAAAACAAAGTGTTGTAGAAGCTTGCCTTCACAAATTGTTGTTGGATAAACTAGATTCTTGAGCATGAGTTGTGTCGTATTTCCATTTTTTTTACTTGCTAGAAATTGTTTAGAATTGCCTTGTGTGAAGGATTGATCATCAGAGTTGGATATAACATGTTTTGTGAAGGTGGTTGAGATTGTTTTGAACACAAATAATGCAGTTTTTTTATAGGTAGTTGTTGATGCATTTCATCATTATTTTGACTCATAGAAAGTGTAGAAACTAGAGAAAATCATTGTGCATTTTGAGTCGGGATTCAATTGTTAATGTAATTTGGAACTTGAGTTGTTGGATGTTAATTGTGGCTCTTGATTTCTGGAATTTTATTGCCTTATTCTTGTTTGTTCCTTTCCTTCTCAATTTGCAAGTTTGGTACGATACGCCGGCTTTACGAAAAAATGTCATAACTCTTTGACCGTTGTGAGTTTTAATGCATATGATTAGTGTTTTTCGGGTAGAACGATGCTATGCACTTTTATTTTCAATTTTCGCTACTGTTTTGTTAATCGGTTTAAAAGTCTCGCTTCCGGTCGAAATTCGGTAAAACCAATATTATTTTTGAGTTCAGTGGGACATTTGGATGTGACTACATGAGTTTGGTTTGTTTCTGATGACTTTGAATTTTTGCTCATTTCTTTGATTTTGTTGTTTCGTTTGGCTCATATGTGTTGACTTTATTTTTTGTATATTCTCATTGTTTCTTTTGTCTCATTATTTTTTATTTTTTGTATATTCTCATTAGATTCAAACCTAAAGATGATGAAGATTATAGATTAAAATCCATGAATATTAATTATTCATGGTGTATATTGACATCATTATTCATGTGTTTACTTGATTTTAAATATGTTTAGCACCATGTACATAATGCTGAATTTTTACAATGTTATTATGATTCTTGTTGTCAATTTTGTTAATCGTTAAGTGATGAACTTACTAACTTTGTGAATTTGCTATAGGGGTTACTTGTGAAGAGTGGAAGTTTGATAGTTTTCAATAATCTTACATTGTGTGGGTCTAGAAGTTGCTTACTTCTATACAGGTAATTAATTGTTCTCTCTTGCCAAAGTAATTAGTTGTGCTTTGAATGAACTGCTATGATGGCTCGTTTTTATAATAGAAGTTTTCTTTCCTTTGAATTAGCAGCATTTCCCGGCCTAGTTAGACGTACAACGTTCATTCTCTGCATTTTCTTGAGTTCGGTAAAATCCGAGGTAAATTTCTTTCTCAAAATACTGGTATTGTAATGAATTTGTCTGAAATTGTGTGAATATGCTGCGTTTTATTATTGGTTTTGACAGAAACGCATTATACCGTTTTATGCCTTAATAATTAGTTGTTTTTGTTTAGCTTAATTAAGACATGGATAAGACATGGATGAATTCAAACCAATTGTCGAAAGAGTATAAGAAAGGGGTATCAGAATTCGTTAAGTTTGCGGTTGCGCACGCCGAAGACTCGAGTCGAATGACGTGTCCTTGCTTGGGTTGTTGTTATGAGGGTCAGGTTGACGGGGATCAGTTGGCATCGTATTTTCTCCAAGCCATTAAACACAAAGTATGTCCTATTTACAAGAGAGAAAATGGCAAAAGATTGTTATTATTATGCTTGACAAGATTTGGTTCTTGATCTACATATCTCCCAGTGCGATTAAAAGCTACGTAGAAAATGTTTTGTATGTTGGTTGATTTTAAAGAAAAATAATTTGATCACGTAAAAGTGAAAAAATGTTGTTTGTTGGTTTGTTGTGATTATTTTTAGGAGGAAGACAAGTGTTGGAACAAACAAAGGATATGATGTGTGTCCGAATACTTTAAGAAAAAACAATCATAAGGACAAACAAGTTGTAAGGAAAATTAATTTAAACGTATTAAGTTGTAATCTTTTAAAGGAAGACAATCATAAGGACAAACAAGTTGTAAGGCTTGTGTCCAAATACTTGAGAAAAAAACGGATGTACATTTAATTAATCCTTCTCCAATCTAATAAAAGGATGAACTAAAAACAATTGAGTTGTGTTTTTTAGAAAGGAAGAGAAGCGTTAGAAAGAACAAGTGGGGTAACTTGTGTCCGAACACTTGACGATAAAAAGGATGCATATCCAATTAATAATTTTCAATCCAACTTTGTTTATAAAAGAAAAGATTTAAAATGAGTAGAATTATGACTTTTTGAAGGAAGACAATCATAAGAACAAGAGAGTGATACGACTTGAACCCGAACACTTGAAGATAAAAGAATTATACATTCAATTAATTCTTTTTCAATCCAATAAAAGGAAGAACTCAAAACGATCAAGTTGTTGATTTTTACAAAGAAACACAGCGGTTATAACAAGTAATCAATATGACTTGTGTCCAAATATTTGAGTATAAAAGGGATATACATCAAATTAGTCCTTTTTCATTCCAATTTTGCATATAAAATAAAATATTTAAAACAAATCGAGTTGAAATATCGTAAATGAAGACAAGCATAAGAACAAGCAAGTTGTACGACTTGTGTCTGAACACTTGAGAATAAAACAGATGTACAATTGATTAATCCCTTTTCAATCCAATATAAGAGTGAACTCAAAAAGATCAAGTTGTAACTTTTTTAGAAACGAAGACAAACGTTATAACGAGCAAGTCATATGAGTTGTGTCCGAACACTTGAGAATTAAAAATTCATATTTAGCCCGACTGATGAGACTTCAAGTCCCTCAAGCAAGGAATTGACCCTACTCTGGCAGGACTTCCATCAAACCCTCAAATAAGACTTAAAACCAATTCTTTTAGGCAAGACTCTGGTCGCGCCTCTTAGGTCAGATTTGCATGTCTTGGTCTCACTTGAGGAAACTTTAAGTCCTTCAGGCAGAGGGTTTAAATAGGTTATACATATATCCCCAGAGGATGGCAAGGATATCTATTATTAAATATTTCCTTAATATGAGGCAAGGACCTCCTTGTGGAACTCCAACGTATTCATGTATCGCCTCGAGAGATGGCAAGGACCTTCCTATGAAAGTTCACCATATTCATATTGCCATGAGAGGCGGAAAGGATCTTCCTATGAAAGATAATCATAAGATATTGCCTCGAGGGGCGGCAAGGACCTTCGTGGAGAAGTCCAACATAAGATATTGCCTCGAGGGACAGTAAGGACCTTCTTGGGGAAGTCTAGCATAAGATATTTCCTTGAGGGCCGACAAAGATCTTCATGGGGAAGTCCAACACAAGATATTTACTCGAGAGGGGGGGGGGGGGGGGGAGGACCTTTGTGGAAAAGTCCAGCATAAGACATTTCCTCGAGGGGTGGCAAGGACATTTGTAGGAAAGCATAACATAAGATATTACCTCAAGGGAAGGAAAGGATTTTCCGATGGAAGTCCAGTATTTCTCCAAGGTTTTACCAATTCCCTTTAGCATATGGTCCTACAAAAACCAAAACAATAAAACGAGAGGAGCGCCTTGCTCTACACTCTATCCACGTAGGTAAGAGTGCCACCCTATTATTTATAGCAGACTAAAATAACTCTGAAATATATTACAAGCGGCAGAGACAATAACTCGCCTTATCCAACAGTAAAGATAATTATTCTAAGCATAAAGTTTAATATGTTCATCCTTTTGTTTTTCCATCGTATCTCGCTTGATAGATCTATGTCTTCAAGATTATTTTCTTATATTTTAATACACATTATGTAGTTTTACACATCTCGTCTCTTTGTGGTTGAGTAGTTGTTCTTGTGTGTGGGAGTTCGGTTGTTCACGACCAATATGCATCACCAAATATGTTTAATACATGTGCCACTTGATCAATCTTGTGTGTCTAAATTACATGTCGATTCCATTTACGGATCATCCATAACTGGATGATATAGCAACGCTGATGGTAGTGGTAGGTGACATCTATGGCATCACTACTTATGTTGTAATGACCAGTCTTGTCGGCCATCCTCAAGGAGAATATGCAAAGATTTAGGCATGGCAACAAAACCCGTACCTGTGGGTACCCACCCGAACCAACCCGGAAGTTGACGGGAAAAATCCGCTTTGACTGAATTTGGGTTCGGGTTTGGATTTTCCTCGATTACAAAATATGGGGTTGGGTCGGTAATAGGGACACTAGTATCCACCCAAATACGCCCCGTTTATTTTATTACATACATTATTATTTATTTTTGATAATTTAGAATATTTAATATGTTGTCAATGTTTTGATATTTTGATTTGAATTTATTATTTAAAATATTTGAAATGTATGTATAAAACTTTTTGAAATTGTTTTATTTTATTATTCATAGTGTAATTTGATTTTGGAAAAAAAAGTATTTATATTAAAAAAAATTGATTTCACTAAATGGATGGTGGCGGGACGGGATACTCGAACCCAACCCGAACCCGTTTGAGTTTTAATTTTTCATCTCTGTTTGAGTTTGGGACGGGGGACATGGATTGTTTGAGGATTTGAGTTTGGGTTTGGGGGAGGTAATAACAGTCCCCTCCCCGCCCCGTTGTCATGCCTAGTGCCATTACATTTTCCAAAAAGTACGTGTGTGTGCATGTTTCCTCTACAAAGACAAGGAAACTTAGAGGCCCTAGTAGGTATATTGATTTTGGAAAAAAAAATATTTCTATTAAAAAAATTGATTTCACTAAATGGATGGTGGCGGAAAAGGATACTCAAACCCAACCCGAACCCGTTTGGGTTTTAATTTTTCATCCCTGTTTGGGTTTGGGACGGGGAACATGGATTGTTTTAGGATTTGAGTTTGGGTTTGGGGGAGGTAATAACAGTCTCCGACCCGCCCCGTCCCGTTTCCATGCCTAGTGCCACTACACTGTCCAAAAAGTACATGTGTGTGCATGTTTCCCCTACAAAGACAGAGAAACTTAGAGGCCCTAGTAGGTATATTGATTTTGGAAAAAAAATAATTATGTATATTAAAAAAATTAATTTCACTAAATGGATGGTGGCGGGACGAGATACTCGAATCCAACCCGAACCCATTTGGGTTGGATTTGAGTTTTAATTCTTCATCCTTGTTTGAGTTTGGGACAGGGAACGTGAATTTTTTGGGGATATGGGTTTGGATTTAGGTTTGGGGGAGATAATAACAGTCCCGCCCCGCCCCATTATCATGCCTAGCGCCACTACACTGTTCAAAAAGTACATGTGTGTGCATGTTTCCCTTACAAAAACAGGGAAACTTAGAGGCCATAAGAGGTATATTATACGTCCGAGGGTGAGGGCTATAGCTCACGGCGGTAAGTAGCCTTGTACGGTGATTTTTTAGGCTATTTAAGGGACCAACTCGTGTGAGGTGTGAGGCCCTGTTGGCGGCCGGTGCTTCTAGGTTGTAGGCGGAGAGTTAGATTGACGGTGTTGAGGCTACTATGAGCAAAGTGCTCTCTGAGTAGAGAGTGGGTAGTAGTGAATATGTATCACTTTGGGATCTGTCCTATTTACCTTATTGGCTTAATTGTAACTTTTGTCCCCCTATTTTATTTTTTTCTTGATTTTGATTCGTCTATTTTAAAAATTACTATTTTAGTCCCATTTTTAGGTTTTCTGTGTAATTTTCGTCCCCCTATTTTGTTTTTTTCTAGTCCCTATTTTTGTCTCTTTTTCAATAGAAAACTCAATAGGGGGTCAAAATCTTGGTTTTATAAATGGGGGGACTGAAGTTGAAAAAAATATAGGGGGACCAAAGTTGCAATTAAACCTATCTTATTTATGAGAGAGGTATTTATATAGGCCTATTAGGCTTAAGCTAGAGATCCAATTAGTGGCTTATCCTAGGTTCATGATCAAGGAATGTGGTCATGGGAGGACTTGGTCTCTATGAATTGTAGAAATAATGCTTATTTCCCTTTGACGGACCCTTTGTCAGTTAGTTATTGTGGATCCATGTCATCACCCACGTTTACTTAGCAACTGGATAATGGAAACCTGCTTCAGGCGACCTCGCGACCCCTTATTAGCGGCTTCCTAGCCCCTTTATAGGCCTTTGTTTTTACCTAAGTTACCCCCTTCCTGGGAACCCAATAAAAATATAACATTACAAGAATTTCAAAATAAAACATTAAAATTTTAAAAACATTAGGACCAAAATCATTATTTTTTTAGAGATTAATAATTTATTGAATCATATTGTTATAATAATATCCTTACATTCATCTTAGTAGAGGTGTATTAGATTTTATCATCTTGAGTTTCGTGTCAAGTTAGTATCTATAAAAAAACTTTAATATTTTATTTTAATTTTAAATATTAACTCAAAATTTGTTTTAGTCTCTTGATTTAAAAGGTATTTATATTAGTTTTTTAACTCTTTAAGATATATAATATTAATTATTTTTCGTTTAATTAACGAATTAATTTAGAGATTTAAGATAGTGCACTGTTAAGATAAATTAGTTTTACACCATCATCTAATAAAATTATAACAATATGCTATATCATATTAATTTCTTAAAATTAAAAATGTTACTTGATTTAATATATGTCCCTGATCGATTGTGTAAAAATATTTTACATTGATAGCATACTCTTTTTTCTCATTATTTTATGAGTTTTTTATTCTTAATTAAAAAACTAATATAATATAATTTAAAGAATTAAAAAATACTGAATCCCGAACACCCATATTAAAAAGAATGAAAAAAAAGATATTGCACAAAAAAAAAAAAAGACTGGCAATTTCTTTTGGTTTAGAAAGACTGCTTCATAACAATAATTGGATAAAAGAACAAGAAGCTTCCTATAGAATAAGAGTATCTCCATTAGTACCATAGGTACCTTAAGATAATCAAAATATTATTAAGATAACAAAAAATATATTGTACAGAAGAACACACTTGCAAAATTATTGACCATAATTCGTGGTAGTAAATTAAATTATAAGGTCAATTTTTTTCATTGAACAACAGTATAGATTTTGGACTTATGGTGGAAGGGTGGTTAGAGTCAATGAATTTATTTGAATCCGCCCCCTTTGATTACAAAAATCTTCCTATGAAAAACCACTTCCTCACTTCCTCTTCATCAACATTACTATTATTATTTTTTTCTTATTATTATTATATATATATATATATATATATATATATATATATATATAATATTGTTATAAACATTTATACTAGTGGATGTCCATCCCTCTTCTTATTCTTCATCTTCCTATTCCACTTTAATGTACTTAATTTTCTACCTTCCTTGGGTCCTATAAATAAGACTCATGTTACAATGTAAAGTTCACCTTTGAGAAGAATATAATACAATGTTGCTTGTTCTCTTCTCTTCCTATCTTTTGATCTCTATATAGTTCCATTTAGTTTATAATAAATATCTTGTTTTAATTCTAAAACACTGACTTTTCTCAAACATCTCGCTTCACAATAATTTGTTTGCAGCAGCCTCTATAACCATTTTGTACTTTTTTCTTAGAAGCTTAGATTTAATGCCCACTATAAGTGAGACGATTAATATATGTATCATATTCTATTTCAATTTAATATTTAATCTAATATTTGATGACATAGTATGATAAGAAAATAAGAAAATAATTTTTTCATTTTTTTCTATAAAATATAATTTAAAATAAAAAAGAAAATATGAAACAAAAATAAAGATTAATTTGATATAAAATTAAAAAATATTAATAAATAATCTTTAAAAGATACTTCCTCTGTCTTACAATAGTTTTTTTTTTTTTTTAGATTTTTATATTTTTTAAGATAATGATTAATTATGTTGATTTCAATAGTAAAATAAGCCACATTTATTAAAATAACTTTATTAATTGGTGGAGAGACATTTGTGCGGTTGGAACGACGATAGATAAAAATCATAAAAATTGATTTACTTCTTCAATTCCATGCAACCTTGGTAATGGTGGCACGATCATTAGTTGGGAGTTGTTCCATTATGCAAACGGTTTGTTTTGCTATGTCAATGCACAATGACAGACAAATCAAAAATTTATGATTATGGTGTTTGGATTATTGAACGATTGACATGCTGACTGAGCTAGCTGTGATTTTACAGCCGATTCACCCATTTGTTTTTTTAGCCCGATCATTTCGTTTGGTGGAAAAATAAAAATGGATTTTTTGTCAAAGCGAGTTATCACAGGATTATGAAAGCTGTCGACCGTAATTGAGTGGTGGATGTTCAACAACTTAATGTGTTGTGGTCGACAAAAGCTCCTAGTAAAATGTTAATCTTCGGCTGGAGGTTGATTTTGAATAAGCTTCCAACTAGAATGAAACCGGCGAGACAGAGAGTTTTAGGCGGTCCTTACAATTTGGTTTGCCCTTTGTGTTTCGGAGAACATGATGATTTGGACCATCTCTTTGGAGAGTCTCCCATTTCAAAACTTTGGTGGCACAAAACTTATGATTGGCTTCTAGTTGACCTTTCTAATCTCTCGGGTTTGATTATTTCCCATTTGCAAGCATTGGAGTTCTCTACTAAGTCCTCGTTCAAGATATACACAGGTTGGCTTTTCAGGTTAGCTTATTATTTGTCAATTTGGGAGTGCAGAAATGCGATTCTCTTCAATGGAAGAATATTGAGCAATTTTGATGGAGTACCTTTTAGCTTGGGAGTAGTTCCTCTAGATTAATAAAGTAGAAAGAAATTTATTATGGTCGGATTGATGTTTCAATTAAGACATTTATATTGGGTAGCTTTTGGCGGTTTTAATCGTATTCTTTGGTTGAGCACTTCTTGTACTAGTTAATTAATCCTTTTGTTTATTAAAAAAAAACAATTTATTATTTTCGGATATCTAAACGACATCGTAGCTCCACATCCCTTTTCATGGCATTGGCTAATATGCATAAGGATTTTCCTTATGCACCATGCATAAGTCAATCTAAGCCATTGGATCATGTTTTTAATCCAATATTGAGTATTGAGTAATGAGTATTGAGTGGTGAGTATTGAGTTTTGAGTAGTGAGTGTTGAGTATTGAGTAATAACAATTGATCTTTAGAATTTGATCTAATGATCCAAGGGTCCATAATAATCTATGCACGGTGCATAGATTTTTATCTATGCACGGTAACTGCACCCTCTTTTCATTACCTTGTTAGGGTTTTGAGTTCCCTCCCAAACTAATGATGGCTTTTTCTCTCACTCACACCCAAATCAACTTCAACATTTTTCACACACACAACAACCTCCTTCTACGTAAATCCCTCAAAACTTTAGCATCAATGTCACAGAGTAAATCCAAAAGACCCATTTGCCCTTCATGTTCCAAACCCACCCGAACCTGTCTCTGCTCTCGAATCCTCACTCCTCCTATCCCTAATTCCGTCCATGTAACCATTCTTCAGCACTCTCTAGAATGCAACCACCCTCTTAATTCTACTAGAATCGCCAAATTGGAACTCAACAATCTCACAATTGCCACTGTTTCTGATGTTAACTTTCAATCTCGATTCCTAATTCAACTTTTAGATTCAAATTCTAATTCTGTTGGAAATGTGTCCAAGGGTTTGTTTTCTCATGAAATTGAAGATGCCCATGATTTGTTTGGTGATAAAAATTCAAACTTGATTGATGATGTAGTGGTGAATGATGAAGTTAAGAAAATCCCAATTCATCCAAATTGTGATGATAAAGAGCCTGCAATTACTGTTACCATTGGCAAATATGGTAAAATTACGTCTCTGTCTCATAATTGGATACAGCAATGTGAGTCTAATGAGTTAAGCTTTGACAAGATTTTGTCTTGTGGTGAAGCATGTGAAGAACTCTCAAAAGGGTTTGTGGTGAAGAAGTTGCAAAAGAAGCAATTGAATAGGGAAGAAAGTGTGGAAGAATATGAGGAATTTGAGCTTGAGGTTTGTTCTGGATCAGTGCTACTTTTTCCTTCTGATGATGCTGTTAGTGTTGGTGACTTGGATGCTGTTGGTTTTGAGGTGAAGAACTTGATTGTTCTTGATGGAACATGGGCTAAGGCTAAGAGGATTTATAGTGAAAATCCTTGGCTGAATGTATTGCCGCATTTGAAGTTGGAAGTGAATGAGACGAGTTTATATGGCGATGTGAGGAATCAGCCTAAGGCTGGTTATTTGTCTACAATTGAGAGCATTGTGTTTGCTTTGAAGGCAATTGGGGAGGATTACAAGGGTTTGGATAATCTCTTGGATACTTTTGAGTCTATGGTTGGAGATCAAAGGCGGTGTAAAGACGAGAGATTGAGCAAAGTCTTACCTAGTTGAGGAGGCCTTTGATTTCTTCTTTTGATTGAAGTTGGACATTTTGAAGAAGTTGCTGAAATCCAAATCGAAACAATTTTCAATATATTTGATTATTAACAGCAACCAACCAAGAGACAGTGCAAGCATCAAGCTGGAACTTTAAACATTACAGAAACCTCACACAGACAGAGAGAGAGACAGTATCAGAGCGATCCAACCGCATGATGATGTAAAAAGAGTTGACTGTTAATGTGTTAAAACAAAATCTTGAAAAGAAGAGGAAGAGAAGAGATTTTACAAGATGGGATTTGCAAGACACAGATTTCTATTAGAACTCAGTTTTCTTCACATCTCTATAGATTTGTTATGATACCATAAATGTAATTGAATTCTCTAAACATGATTTCATTTGTTGATTGTACTTCAAGACAGAAATAAGCCTTTCACTTGATAATCAACTTTCGGTTTTACAGTTCCATCCAAAGAAAGATGTTTATTAATTTCTATTGTTATATTATCCCCTTTATCCATTAGATCTGCATTCATCCTAGTAGAATTATCTTGATTTTCTCATTTTGATTTTTGAGCCAAATTTGCTATCAAACACTTACAGAAACTAGAGACTAGACATGGCAACGACAATAATTAACAAAGTGAATTAAGTGTACTAATCGAATGTGTTGATGTTGTGTTAGTGTCAAATACTAAGACTAGACAAAACACCGACAATGATTTAAGGAAATGAATGAAGTGTACTAATTGCATGTGTCGGTGTTATGTTAGTGTCGAACACGGGACACACCTTCAATTTTTCTTTGGGAAATTCCCAACTTTTCTCCACTATAAGAGAATACTACTATCACATGTACTTAAAACCAGTAAATTTTACATCACCAACATGACAATAACCCTGTTGGCTAAAAAGGATTAGAATCCATTTTCCTTCATACATTCACAACAATGGAGTCTTTGGGAAACAGGATTAAGATCAGGATCAACTAGTACTTTTGCAGCTGCTAATGGCAGTGGTGTTAGTGATCCTCATATACGGGGAAAAGGGTGAGCAAGTTGGAAACAAACTAAGAATCTGAGAGAAGAAGGTTGATGGAGTTAGATTTACACGTGGAGAGGGAAAGATAAAGACTAATAGAGCTGAAACTGGAAGCTGAACAAGAAAGACGACGATTACGAATCATGGAAGAAACAATGCTTTCTTTCTTTCATAAAATGCTTAGAAGGGTCCCTCAACAGTTTGCTTACCAACTTTAAAAGAACTTGAAATACATCACAGCAACTTAATATCTATCTTACATAATTTTTTTTAAAGAAGCAAAACATTTATATTGGTCATCACAGTGGACATGTGTTACTTGATCAAACAATTCTTTGAACCTTACATAGATGGAATAAATGATTGACAAAAACAGCGCGAAGAATTGGAAGACCATTCCTCCTCTCTACTGGCAGCTGCTTTACTTATTTCACTGAAGTAATTCTTTTTGTACTTGTTTTACTATTTCCTAATTGGCCTTGCTCGTATTTATACGCCTCGTATTTGCAGACGACTTTTAATATGATTCGCATCTTCCACGATCTTTTGGATAAATTCATACTCGTACCTGCAAAAGTATGTACAAGACTCTTCAATTCAGGTATGCACATTATTTGTTAGAATTTGCACAATGATAAAAGTTATATTTAACTATCATACCCGGTTTTATAAGTCTTTCCATTCAAGTTAGACACTTCAAACAAAGCTGACTTCCATTTTTGTACTCTCTCGGAGTCAGTTCCAAATACACTTTCATGTTGAGCCATGTCTTTGCCATAACATTTTCTCAAATACCTTATGTCTGATGGCTCGACTTTGTAAAAGATTGGCCAGACTAGTTGATTTTTCATTTTCATACATTCAAGAATCTTGACAAGTTCATCAAGACACCATGAGGAACTTGCATAGTTCTCGGATAAAACAACAATTGAAAGCCTTGAGGCTTCAATTGCATTTAGAAGAGAGGGTGAAATTTGATCTCCAGTGTGCAGTCCTCCGTCATCCATGAAGGTCTTGAATCCCGCTTGGCATAAAGCTTGATATAGAAAACCTGTAAAAGAAAAGCGAGTATCTCCCCCTCTAAAACTGAGGAACATCTGCCATCGAGCCATTGAATGTCTCATAATTTCTATAGATGCTTTCCATTCCTCAATTGGTTTACTTTTTAAAGAAGATCCTACATCTTTAATTATACCAGGTAATCCTTCACATTCGATGGCAACTTCTTGTGCCACATTCTGTAAGTCAAATGAGGAGGAAGCCTTCTCATCACAAACACCTGAATGTTTTCTAAACAAAGTCCAAGCTTCCTCGGTAGATAAAGGACCTAGATGAACCCCCCTTTGACACTGCATCATGTCACAATCTTGTTGGCGACGTGTGGTCAAAAGGACCTTACATCGTTTACTATTACAAGGAATGCCTACATCCTCCAGATCAAATTTTGTCCGAACATCATCAAAAATCACAAGAATTGGACGTTCCGTACTCTCTATTGTGGAGAATATTTTTCTCGCTCTTCCAGTTTCACTGTTCCTATCAAACTTCATATTCAACCAATCCGCAATTTCATCTTGCATTGTTCTGATATTCGGGTTTTGGGTCGCAGTAGCAAATAAAACCTCAGAGAAAATGTTTAAATATTTAACTTTCTCACTCACTGCTTTCACCAATGCAGTTTTACCAGAACCGCGCCTACCGTACAATCCTACTATAAAACAATTATCATCTTGCAGTGCTTGAAAAAGTTCATCTGAAGCCTCGGCTGTAGAGTTAAAACACATAATATTTCCCTTAGAAAAGTGCTCTAAAGTTGGAATTCGAGTTGAAACTTGGTCAAACTCACATTCCATATTCAGTGCAGTTATTTTTGTCAGCAACTCATTGAAATATATAATCGCCTGTTCTTTCTTCATTTCCCTATATGCATGCCATGATCTTGGTCTTGATTTTATTTTGGGATTCTCCAGCTCTTGTATCAGTATGTTACTTTGATTTAGCCATTCAATCACAACATCATTCACCTTATCAGTTTTAAGATCAGTAGTTTCAACTTTTTGCTGCACAAGATCTCGATTTCCAATCAGCTTATTCTTATCTCTTACTACTTTGTCAAAGACACTTCCAACCCGAAATACATCTATTGTTCCATTAACCTCGTCGAACACCCAATCCGGTATCATCGCAATAAAAATTTCAGCCATGCCTTAATAAACTCAGAATAGTTTCAACTTTGTATACTTTAATAAAATGAAACATATAAAGTTATACACACTCGTCGCTGTAAAGTCATGAAATTATGGAAGATAGTTAAGTTACGCAGATGAATTATGAAAAAAAAGAGATGAAATTAAAGAAGATAATTAAGTTAAGTGGGTGAAAGAAATTTGAACTCACTTGTGTTGCAGGAGCCAGAAATGTATAAGTCAACTTTGAAAGACTGTTTTTGGGAAGTAGATCACCTCCTGCAGATATGTGCAGCGGTTCCTCATGCTGCTAATTCAACGGCTGAAAGTTTACAAAATATTTTTTAGAAAATAAATAATGTTATGAGAGAGAAAAACTACAGGTGAATTTGCAAACCAAAAAGTCAACTTGGATTTGGATTTGTATAATGGCTGAGGTAGTATAGCATGCTGTCTAACTTGCCATATTTCTCCATCAGCTTGGATAAGCCCTTTCTCCATTACAAAATCAAGAATCTCGGCCAAGATACCCTGCACGTGAAGAAGTAACAAACAATGTAAGGAAGAAGCGGCATAATTATTATTATACATTGAAATATTGAAATATTGCTATTATAAATCGAAATAATAATACCAAATCATATGAAAGATCAAAGCATTGAACTACAGAATGTGAATGAACCTAATGACAATGGACTTTCACAAATCAAGGACACATAATCATTAAATTTTTCAACAATATTCATCCTCCATATATTGAGAATCTATTGCATAATTTTTTCAAACAATTGGCGGGCATACTTGATGGAATTTGAGCTTGAGGTTTGTTCTGGATCAGTGCTACTTTTTCCTTCTGATAATGCTGTTAGTGTTAGTCACTTGGATGATGTTGGTCTTGAGGTGAAGAACTTGATTGTTCTTGATGGAACTTGGGCTAAGGCTAAAAGGATTTATAGTGAAAATCCTTGGCTGAATGTATTGCCGCATTTGAAGTTGGAAGTGAATGAGATGAGTTTATATGGTGATGTGAGGAATCAGCCTAAAGCTGGTTAGTTGTCGACCATTGAGAGCATTGTGTTTGCTTTGAAGGCAATTGGGGAGGATTACAAGGGTTTGGATAATCTTTTGGATATGTTTGAGTCTATGGTTGGAGATCAAAGGCGGTGTAAAGATGAGAGACTCAGCAAACTCCTCCCTAGTTGAGGAGGCCCTTGATTTCTTCTTTTGATTGAAGTTGGACATTTTGAAGAAGTTGCTGAAATCCAAATATTAACAGCAACCAACCAAGAGACATTGCAAGCATCAAGCTTGAACTTTGAAGATTTCAGTAACCTCGGCCGAGAGGGGACAATCCAGCTGCGTGATGATTTAAAATGAGTTGATTGTTAACATGTAGAAACCAATGCTTGAAAAGAACAGGAAAGAAAGAGATTTTACATGATGGAATTTGCAAGACACATATTTCTGTATTAGAACTCGGTTTTCTTCACATATCTATAAATTGGTATGATACTTCAAGACAAGTTTTTTTTTACAAGACAAGTTTCATTATAAAAACATGATTTCATTTGTTGACTGTACTTCAAGACAAGTTTTTTTTTACAGCCCTTTTCACGTGATGCTTAATAATCAACTTTTGGTTTTGCTGTCCTATCCAAAGAATGCTGGTTTATTAAATTCTATTGTCATGTTATCCCTTTTAACCATTACACCTTCATTCATCCAAGGTTACCAAATTTGAAAGAGATAGAATACAGAGAATCTCCTCACTTGTCAACCAACCTTATATACAGGACTCTGATCAGTTCAGATAAGCAGAAAGGTCCCATTTCCAGATTGCATAAAAAAACTTTGATGTCATCATTAATAATATAAATATATTATTGAGTCCTGAGAAAACTTTTGAGGTTCATAGGAAAATATTTTACTTTCCTTAAGGGCTGTATATTAACTAATAATTCCGGTGATCTAAAACTTACTGATTGTAAATTTAAAGGCAGGAGAGAGTAGTACTCCCTGATAAGCAGAAGAACCAGTCCTAATTTTGTATTGTCTTGCCATTTAAAATTCTATGGTAGAAGGTATTTTCAAACTGCAAGCTGCAAAACAATGGTACTAGTGTTTTGTGTAATATTATGAAAACATCACCAACATGACAATAACACTGTTGGCTAAAAAGGATTAGTATCCATCTTCCTTCATACATTCACAACAATTGGGGTGATTGGGAAAAAGGATTAGGATCGGGATCAACTAGTACTTTTCCAGCTGCTATTGGCAGTGGTGTTAGTGACCCTCAGATATGGGAAAGGGTGAGCGAGTTGGAAACAAACTTAGAATCTGAGAGGGAAAGAGAAAGACTAATAGAGCTGAAACTGGAAGCTGAACAAGAAAGGCGACGGTTACGAATCATGGAAGAAACAATGCTTTCTTTCATAAAATGCTTGAAAGGGTCCCTCAACAGTTTGCTTACCAACTTTAAAAGAACTTGAAATACATCACAGCAACTTTAATATCTATCTTGTTAAAGTTGGTATTTGAGAGTTTGTTTGAAGTCTCACATTGCTTAGGTTCTCGGACTGTTGGGTGTATAAATATGTGAGGACAACCTCACCTCTTGAGCTAGCTTTTGGGGTTGAGATCCAAGCATATTTAACATGGTATCAGAGCCGGGTTAAGGACTACAATGTGGGCGTTTGGCCCATGCCCATGCTAGGCGTGAGGGTGGGTGTTGAAGTTGGTATTTGTGAGTTTGTTTGAAGTTTTTTTTATAGAAGCAAAACATTTATATTTAGTCATCACAGTGGACATGTGTTACTTGATCAAACAGTTCTTTGAACCTTACATAGATGGAAGAAATGATTGACAAAAACAGCGGGAAGAATTGGAAGACCATTCCTCCTCTCTACTGGCAGCTGCTTTACTTATTTCTCCGAAGTAATTCTTTTTGTACTTGTTTTTACTATTTCCTAATTGGCCTTACTCATATTTATACGCCTCGTATTTGCAGACGACTTTTAATATGATTCGCATCTTCCAGAATCTTTTGGATAAATTCATACTCGTACCTGCAAAAGTATGTACAAGACTCTTCAATTCAGGTATGCATATTATTTGTTAGAATTTATTTACACAATGATAAAAGTTAAATTTAACTATCAATTTTTCATGAGAACAAATTGTCACATAGAATATAAAAACTACATACCCGGTTTTATAAGTCTTTCCAGACAAGTTAGACACTTCAAACAAAGCCGACTTCCATTTCTGTACTCTCTCGGAGTCTGTTCCAAATACACTTTCATGTTGAGCCATGTCTTTGCCGTAACATTTTCTCAAATACCTTATGTCTGATGGCTCGACGTTGTAAAAGATTGGCCAGACTAGTTGATTTTTCATTTTCATACATTCAAGAATCTTGACAAGTTCATCAAGACACCATGAGGAACTTGCATAGTTCTCAGATAAAACAACAATTGAAAGCCTTGATGCTTCGATTGCATTTAGAAGACAGGGTGAAATTTTATCACCAGTGTGCAGTCCTCCGTCATCCATGAAGGTCTTGAATCCCGCTTGGCATAAAGCCTGATAAAGAAAACCTGTAAAAGAAAAGCGAGTATCTCCCCCTCTAAAACTGAGGAACATCTGCCATTGAGCCATTGAATGTCTCATAATTTCTAGAGATGCTTTCCATTCCTCAATTGGTTTACTTTTTAAAGAAGATCCCACATCTTTTATTATACCAGGTAACCCTTCACATTCAAAAGCAACTTCTCGTGCCACATTCAATAAGTCAATTGAGGAGGAAGAATTATCTTCACAAACACCTGAATGTTTTTGAAACAAAGTCCAAGCTTCCTCGGTAGATAAAGGACCTAGATGAATCTTCCTTTGACACTCCATCATGTCACAATCTTGTTGGCGACGTGTGGTCAAAAGGACCTTACATCGTTTACTATTACAAGGAATGCCTATATCCTCCGGATCAAATTTTTCCCGAACATCATCAAAAATCACAAGAATTGGATGCTCCATACTTTCTATTGTGGAGAATATTTTTCTCGCCCTTCCAGTTTCACTGTTCCTATCAAACTTCATATTCAACCAATCCGCAATTTCATCTTGCATTGTTCTGATATTCGTGTTTTGGGTTGCAGTAGCAAATAAAACCTCTGAGAAAATGTTTAAATATTTAACTTTCTCACTCATTGCTTTCACCAATGCAGTTTTACCAGAACCGCGCCTACCGTACAATCCAACTATAAAGCAACTATCATCTTGCAGTGCTCGGAAAAGTTCATCTGAAGCCTCATCTGTAGAGTTAAAACACATAATATTTCCCTTAGAAAAGTTCTCTAAAGTTGGAATTCGAGTTGAAACTTGGTCAAACTCACATTCCATATTCAGTGCAGTTATTTTTGTCAGCAACTCATTGAAATATATAATCGCCTGTTCATTCCTCATTTCCCTATATTCGCGCCATGATGTTGGTCTTGGTTTTATTTTGGGATTCTCCACCTCTTGTATCAGTATGTTACTTTGTTTTAGCCATTCAATCACAACATCATTCACCTTATCAGTTTTAAGATCAGTAGTTTCAACTTTTTGCTGCACAAGATCTCGATTTCCAACCAGCTTATTCTTATCTCTTACGACATTGTCAAAGACACTTCCAGCCCGAAATACATCTATTATTCCATTAACCTCGTCTAACATCAACGTAGCCAAATATTCAGCCATGCCTTAATAAACTCAGAATAGTTTCAACTTCGTATACTTTAATAAAATGAAACATATAAAGTTATACACAATCGTCGCTGTAAAGTCATAAAATTATGGAAGATAGTTATGTTAAGCAGATGAACTATGAAAAAGATCAGATGAAATTAAATTTGAACTCACTTGTGTTGCAGCAGCCAGAAATGTATGAGTGAACTTTGAAAGACTGTTTTTGGGAAATAGATCACCTCCTGCATATGTGTGCAGCGGTCCCTCATGCTGCTAATCCAACGGCTGAAAGTTTACTAAAAGTTTTTTGAAAAGAAATAATTTTATGAAGGAAAAACTACAAGTGAATGGTTGTGATTTGAGCAGAAGTCAGTGCAGTAGAAATCCTGGTCTTTGCAAACCAAAAAGTCAACACAGGCTTGGTGGCTGAGGTAGTGGCAGAAATCCAGGTCTTCGCAAACCAAAAAGTCAACAATGTAAGGAAGAAGCGGCATAATTATTATTATACATAGAAATATTGTTACTATACATCGAAATATTAATACCAAATCATAGGAAAGATCAAAGCATTGAACTACAGAATGTGAATGGACCAAATGACATTGGATTTTCACAAATCAAGGACACATAATCGGAACCGGTTATAACTAAGGGTGCCCCCTAAAAAGTTCAAACCGGCACAAAGTAACAACTCCGCGAGAAGCTCTCCTTCATACTTTGAACACGTTGACTCACACTTTCTAGATTCTCGAACTCCAAAATTCCAAAAGAGTCATTCCAAGGGTGCTCGCATTAGTAAACCATCTCCTTCACCATCATTACCAATAATCAAACTCATTGAATATATGTCGTATTTTATGCACAAAAACATTAAGCGGAGTATAAACATAGAAGGTGACGGCAACTGTGGTTTTTGAGTTGTTTCGAATTTGCTCAGTAAGCAGACAACGACTACCAATTTTTCGTCATCTTCCTATACAAGAGATGAAGACGCATAGAGAATCATACACAAAGTTACAAAGCAAAATACGATGAAATTCTCAATGCTCTAGTTCCTTGTCTTAATGGTTTGACTCTTGTTAACAAATGGATACGCTTCCGAGAAATGGGACACCTTATAACAAGTGGTTATGATATGGTGTGCACTGCTTTAACATGATATAGTTTCTCAAAAACATTATTTCCACTTAGAGGTAATTCACCTCAAAATCCATCTGAATGCATTATATATATATATATATATATATATATATATATATATATATATATATATATATATATATATATATATATATATATATATATATATATATATATATATATATATAGAGAGAGAGAGAAAAAAAAGCAACATTTTGTTTATGTTTATTTGAAACTGGAATGTTCTATACCAAATATATCACAAGAGTGGACGGTACATTTCACATAAGATGCTGAAACTTAGTCGGATCACTTTTTAGAAAGGATGGAAGAGCTCACCAAATTGAGTGGAATTGAAAGAGAAGCAAATAAGGAAAGATCGAAGAATGAACCACCAACACATTTAGGCTGGGACACATGTTTTAATGCATTTTAGTTGTAATCTAACAATTTAACACATTTTTTTATATGTAACGCATTACATAAGTTATAAAATTAGACGATATTTTTTAGACATTTTTTGTGTTTTGATAATTGGCTCTGCATAATACCATGATTCTGCTCTACATGATTTTTTTTTGGTGGTTACGTAAATGCATCTCCGGACACAAAATAGGGGACTATACAGAAGTGCATCTCCGGATAAATCCTTCTTTTTTTTTGAAAAAAAAAATAGATTCAGATATGTATCTCCGAAGTCTTTCCTGAGGATAGAATAAGGTTTGTAAGGTCCTTATTGCTCTACATATTCTATAAATCAGGTCTATAATCATATTTTTTTTACAAAAATAAAAATGAATTTATATTCTCACCTTGCATTTGTGTATGTCAAATGCGCAAATCTCCCACTTGAGTTTAGGATCTCTAGTGACATACTTCTCGTTGATCTAAAATTCAAACTGAATACTCTGGTATGATATACAGAAAATCAGAGAGTTGTCAAGTTCGAATATCATTCTTCGTCCATTTACAATGAAGGAAAGATATGATACACTATGTTTGAATTGAAGACGGGTGATAGTTTGAAGGTTATGTGGAGTACCTTTTATTGTTACTCAACAAAGTGTCAGATTAAGTGGATGTGATGATTCAAAGTCAAAAATATTATAAAGATGTTGAATCATCCTGAACCATTAGATTGTAATGACATGTTATGTAATGTTTATTTTATAGTGTTTATTATAATGTTTAATTTATATTGGATGCAATGATTCAAAGATAAGTCAAAAATATTATAAAAATGTTGAATCATCTTGAACCATTCGTTTGTAACGACTAAAATTTATGTAATGTTTACTTTATAGTGTTTATTATAATGTTTAATTTATATATGATTTCCCCTATGTCATTGTTTTCCATTCGTTTGTAATGACATGTTATGTAAAATTTATGTAATGTCATTGTTTCCCATATGTCATTGTTCCTGCTTGTTACTCTTATTACTATTATGAACTAAGCATCTCTTATGAAGATGCATCTTTGAATCATATTTAAACATCACAAGAATTTTTCATCAATTTTACTGAGATGTGTAAAAAAAAAGTCCAGAAATACATCTCCAAAAACTAGGAGTATTAAAGACTTTTTACCCTGGTGTGGTTGAATATATAGAGGTGACAATAGCAACTCCGAAAAAATGTATAATCTTTTTTTTTTAATTTAACACATTAATCATTTTAATTTGTTTTTAATACTACTTTTAAAAGCATTCATAATTTTAAGGATTAACTAGTAAAATTGCAAAAGAAAATAATTGAACTTCACTTTTATCAGTAAAAAAAGGCACATTTCGATTTCCGTATATTCGATTACAGATTTCTAGCTCACACTCATCAGATCACGATACCATGAACACTACCTTCTTAATCTATAAGATCATAGGTATTGTCGAAGGCTCTCCCCACTCATAGACTCCATTTCCTGTAGAATTTCTTGAGCAAGAGATTTAACTGAAAGCTCCACATCCTCAAGAAGTTCACCAAGGAACGGGATTGTTTCCGCTAATAATACTAAATATTCTTCTTTCAAGTTATCTACAAAATGTTTAATAATTCTCAGGCCCAGTATTCTAGTTCGCGTCTTCTCACTACGTGTCTGCATCAAAACCTGCAAAATAACAAATAAATAAAGACAAATATTCAGCTGCCAGAGAATGTGGATAACTTGAAATGATTACTTTAAATTTTACACTAAGTACCAGAAAAAGTAGCATTTTCAACTTAGATGAAGTACAAGATACTTTATTTTCATCTTACTATATCTTAGATGAAATAAAAGATACTTTATCCTGGTATATTGTTAATGGTATTATATACGCAACACAGCATCAATTGAGAGTACACCAGAAATAGAAATAACTAATGATACCTCGTGGTTCAGAGGTTTCCACAAAAGGTCGGAACCAGCTGTGACAGCCATTTGGCCGATGCACAAGACAATTAGGTCATCAAATTCCTTCACGCTAGGTATACTCGGGCTGCTGTCATCTAGTGATGCTGGTGGATCTAGGACAAGTTGAGAGACGATAGGTTTTACCAACATCTGCCAACAAGCATCATAGGAGAGTCAGATTATGACAAACAAGATCACTGCAAAAGGAGGCTTAATGTCTAAAATAAATATTTTACTTAATTATAAAGTAACAACAACTTTTAATGTAGATAAGATAGTGAAGATAACATGCAAATTAATGTCAGATGCAATGGAAAATTTCACAAACAAAGATGCCGAAAAATCTTATAATGGAAGGTTACGTTCAAGCTAACAAAAAAAAATATCTGCATAAAATTTTTCATGACAACTCCATACTGAATAAATAGTGTAAAAAATATACTAACCTGGAAACTTGAGGACTCAAGAAACTTCAAGCTCCCAGTGTCATAGAGGAAACACTTGTGTAAGGATGACAGGACTAGTGTTCTGAGATGCCATCCCTTGATAGATAAGCTACTTGTTTCTTTTACATCACCATCATCCATAATCTTAGCCTTCTTTTTCTTCCGACTCAGAATAGACACATTAGAGTCTCCGCCGTCGCTGAGATGATGAACACAGCTACCAAGTAGGAATTTGAAGTAAGGAACAAACAATGACCTAGAAATAAGAAAAGGATGTCATTTGATAATTACTTCAAATAAAAACAAATCATAACTTATTATATACTCATGTCAAATCTTTCAATATAATACTGTAAACATATTGTAAAGAGTATACCTGTCTGGACAAACTTATTGTAAACTTTCAATATTGTAAACTTTTTATGTAGTTCACTTGAATACACTAGTTTATAAATCTTCTGCCAATAATGAAAAACTTACCAAAGAAAATCTAGAGATACATGGACAAAGTGTCCTTTAACTTTCATAACCACGTAAAGCACTTATTACAAATAACATCTAAGGAATATAGAGAAATTAGGCAGTGACTTACCGATGGTTCTCAGCAAGCTTATTTACCATGCCATAAAAAGATATGGCCCTATCCATGCTTCCTGCCGACGCAGTTTCATCCACTACAGATTCTGCCCATTCAATACTCTTTACAAAAAGAGGCTTGAACATGCTCTCAGTAAGTTTTAGGGTCAGTGCAAGCATAGCATTCATCACACCTTTTTCCACTATATCAATGTTTTGAACTGAACGGGGACTTTGACGGCGAAGATCAAGAGCAACCAAGCAAAAGTCAAAAATCTTTCCATGGAATGCCACGATAGATGATCTGTCCATTGTACCAATAAATGTTGCCAACATATCAAACACAACTGTCAAGCTTTTATCCCCAGCTTCAACGGCAGCAGGATACAGTTTTAACAATGGTGGCAAGGCAAGGCGTACCTATAATAAAGTGATGTTCAGTTAGAAAAACAGACAATCATTTCATACTAGCACAGCCAAACAATACTTATGTTATAGCAAGCCTTACTGGAATTTTTCCAGCAAGAAGCTTCCGTAATCCATGAGCTCGGGATACCACTTTGGGATACATTCCTGAGACATATTCGGGATGAAGCACCAGAAGCTCCATGATATTTGTGAGATATGGATTTAGGAATCCACCAAGCTTGTCCACAACTGCCTCCAAAGTAACAAGAACAGAAATAAAATGGGGTTCATTTGAGACTGATAAAACATCATTAGTTTTTGGTTTCAAATCCTGACTAGACGGCACAATACGAAAGGACTTAATCACATTGTCCATAATTTGAGGAAGTTCAGCCAATGCTTTAGGACCAAGAACATTGATCAACGCAGCAGATGTTCTAAGGCAACTAGAAGTCACAGCCAAGTTATGAGATGTAATACATTTTGTAATAGATCCAAGGCATACACCAAAGATGGAACTATTCGAAGGAAACCTTTCTGCAAGAACTTCCAACGCTGAAACTGCTGCTACTTTCAAAGAGGTATTTGATGAATCATCAAGTACTTGAAGAATTTCTAAACACATTTTATCGAGTGACTCTTGAGAACTTTCATCCATATGAAGCCAAGGAAAACTTGACCTTGACCTTGAACCTTTGTTGTCTTTAAGAGCTACGCTGAGTTTTTCGTGATTTCTTGCAGCATCACATAACAGCCCAAGAGCCTGGAGCACAAGTCATGCAGTATCAGATAACATAATAGTTGTCAATGTATTCACACTCAATATGTTCACCTGATGACAAACTAACAAAAATATAACTTTTGCTAGATGTAGTAGAAACATGGCATATGTAAACCATGTGAATAATGAGTCATTGAGTCTCTTATTACAAATCCTCGAATGAAAATACAATATACGTTTAAGGGAATATCCCAAATCCAATGTCCTGATCTCAAAAACTTGGAGAATAAAAACAAACAAATTATGGTCCACACATTAGATCATAGTCATGAAATAATCTAATAAAAAAAGCGTACCTTTTTTCCAACATTTTTATCTGAATGGTGGAGCAACTTCATTATGCTCTTAAAATATACCGAAGGTATCATGACCATTGTTATACTCCTCACAAGAGCACGCATAGTTTCCTTCAACTCTTTCCTCATAATGACTGGGAAATTCAGTTGCTTTTTTCTTGCATCTACAAGATGCAAGAGGAAAACAACATGTTCCATAAGCCCACCAAGTGCTGTCTGCAATATTGACAGCCCATCACATATCACATATAATTTGAATATGAATATGAATCTTTGGCTGGAATAAACAGAACTGTTTAAAGACTAATCAAGGGATAGAACATCAAATAAAAGCATGCAAGACCAGTGATATCACACAAAGAAACCAAAAAGAGCATCTTCGAATGAAAAATAGTTAAAATACAAAGCAAAATAAATATATTTGTAGAAAAATAGTTAAAATAAAAAGCAAAATCAATATATTTGTTAGCCAGAGATTTGAACCTCAATATACTGAAGAAATTTCTGATTAACTGAAAGCTAACAATTTCACCATACAATACATCACATAAATTCCTCGACTAAGAGATATCAATTTCTAAACTATGTCTATGAGATATGATACTATGTCTGTTACTACCATTGCTATACAATTCAACATTCGATACTGGTGCTGTTCAAAAATCATTATATAAACTGTCATCAGGACGTTGCCCGATAGAATTGAACAAAGTGAGATATTAAAAGACATAAACTTTGTCGCATCATTTGTGATATGGACTATACCTGAATGACAACTGTATCTTCCCCTGATTTTAGTTTGAATAGCAATTCAGGATCTTGCAATTTTTGCAAAGAAAATTGCATTGCCAAAAACAACTCCAGAAACATTGACCGGTCAACATTTATATTTCCTCTATGTTCAAGGATAATAACTAAAGATGGAAGCCAAGTCATAGTTGTAAACTGCTCACAAATCTGCACTGCTAATTTATATTCCCACTCTTTCGTACAAAATGTTAAAGCATCTGGCGTCTGAATATTGAGAAAATGGCTGGCTTTCCTTGAAACCAGTGAAGAGAACAGCAAGATAAGCAATGAGGCCAAGCTTTTACCCTCTCCCAAAGTTCTGCAAAACATTCACCCATATAAGATGCAGATCACAAACCAATGGATAATTACAATATTAGGATCATGATGTAGAAAGTACCGTAGGAGATGTAAAACAATGGATAGCCTTCTGTGCTCAACTATTTCAGGAAATATATCTATGAAAACCTGAAGGATGAAAAAAATATTACAAGATTTATCGACTCAGAGTTACTTCCAATCATGAGGGAGAGATATAAAGGCCCAAGAGTATTGTCATGAAATACCAACCTTCAGTAATTTCTCCACATCATCTGTCTTAGACAGCCAACAAGGAACAATTGCAGATATGAGATCCTCAAAAACATGCTTTGAATGACTGTCAATCTACATAGAAATGGTGAAGCGAGGTTATTTGGAATATTGGACCCATACCCTCAAAAATTTGCAAGCAAAAGATTACAATAGTTGGAAGATTTAATACGGTTTAATCATGAAAATCAAGGATTGAAGAAAAGAAGCAGGGACCCAAATGAAGGGGAAGCCAACATTTACAGACCTGTGTAACAGCTGATTCACCAATAACCGGAAGAATATCAAGTATATGCTCGAAGACTTTTTCTGGTAAGACTTTAATAACAGCAGAAAGCAGAGAAAATATATGGTTGCGCGTGACTAAAACATTGGTAGTCCGGGCACACTCTATCAGTAGAGTAATGCTAATTTCATTAGTCATTTTTTCCTGTCATGAGTAATGAAAAGTAATAAAAGGAAGCAGAAAAATTAGCAAAGAGGTAGTTTCAATTTTCTATTATCATATAAATATTCAAGATTCACCATAAGAAAACATACATTTAGCGCAGCTATGCTGTTAAGAGACATGATTATATCCTCCAGGATAATCAATAGAGTCTGTTGAATATGATTTACGGATTCAGAAGGACTTGATGATGGTTGGCTTGATCCTTCCTCAAGGGAAAGAATACCATTTACCCATTTTTCTGAAAATACCTTGCTAAGAAGTTTAAATAAGGGGTCTAAAAGAATATGCCTGCAAGAATCAACTACAAATTTAGCACAACGGAATTATTTGTCCAATTTTCCAGTCACGGTACTAGGATAATAATAAAATCACCTGTTTGTTATGTCTTTCTTCAGTAACAAAACGTCAAGAAGGGAACTAAGAAGGTAGACCGGATCATCTATTTTGCATATGTCATTGGAGGGAGATTCTGCTTCTTGATCTGTTGTCAATTTCTGTCTCTTTTTTGTCTTTTCGTCTGCTGACCTAACTATGCCACATTTTGGTGCAAGTATGAGATCAAGTATGTGGCCAACAGTTGAGAAATCTATCTGCAATTCCATAAAAACCACAAATTATTCTCAGTTTAATTTTCCCTTTTTTAAATGGAAGCTGGAGAAAAACACCTACTGCAATAAACAGAAACATAGTACCCAAAAAAAATATAATGCAACTAACTCATTGACCAAAAATATAATGGCCAAGTGAAATCAAACTCGAAATTTAAATTTAAAATTTACACAAGAAAACATCCATCTTAATATTTCATTAAACAAAATAGTAGTCAGCATTTGACACAAGGTATGATATAACACTGTTTATCACATTTAAAATATAATATCATAAATTAATTATATAAATTCAACTGTTCATACTTCATACAAAGAAAAACAGGCATTGACCAAAATAAAAACTAATATAATCCCATGATAGCATGGCTAAATATAAGATCTACCAATTTCACTGGATTTATAGTTCTCAACATAAACATGTCATTGTCAACCAAAGAATAATGGTGTTTCACATTTCATGTAAATATTCAGTTCTTTATCTTACTCATTCTTCAAACAAATAGAGATTTCCTCTTCATAAACATATTCAGAACTCAAAGTCACCATAGTAAATTGATTTGTCTATATAGCAGTACTCAGTACAATTGATGATAATTATTTACTACTGGATAGTCTTGGATGTCTCTGTTTTAGGATGCAATGAACCAGAGAAATACAAAACAGAAACCAAAATGAAAAACAAGCAAAAGAGCCTTAATAATACAAGACATGTTTGATGAAAAAATAACCAAAAGCGACAAACTCACGTCTATGCGCATTAAAGCCTCTTTAGTTGCACTTTGTATATCACCGTTAGCACTACGGCACAAAAAAACAAGTGCACGAAATAAATCCTCCTGACATAGAAGAAAAAGACAATAGTTTAGGTCATAGTAGGGACTAGATTGGTAATGATGTTTTTCATTTAATCAATAAGAAAATTATCAGTGCACGATGCAAATGTACATGTCTGTTTATCATGAATGACAACAGACTCAAGAAATAAATAATTGCATAGCTAATAAGACCTTCACTTTATTCTGCAACCCTGTGTAGAATTGACTATTAAGTTTGTTCAAGACAGAGATACAAGGCTCTATATAGGCAGGGTCATCTGAAGTCACGTCATCCAACTGAAAAGGCAATGACCAAGGTCAGTAAATTCACAATGACAAGCAAGGGCAGGACATACAAAAAGCATGTATCTTGATTTCTTACCTGCAGAGTTTTCAGTAAAGGATCTTGAAGATCATCTCCACCTGAGGGAGATGACATAACACAGCTCTACACACACACAAAAAAAAAGAGAGAATTAGCTCACTAATCCTCAGATTGAAGGTTTCAACAGCTAAAACTTAATATTAGAATACACACACCTCCAACAAAAGGCACATTATCTGAGTTCTGGTGTTTGAAATTTTCTGGCTAGATTTGCTGCGGTCATCATAGTATTGCTCCATAAAACGAGACAACACTGGCGCAATATTAGGATGCATAATAGCATACCCAACTCCCTTGAGCAAGGAGAGAATCATTAACTGCCAGAAAAATCAATATTCAAAAATAAGTTACTGTCTTACAATATTTGCTTTGCATAACAACCCACACACAACATTGTTAAATCTGGAAATAAAACAAGAAGCTTTAAATCTATATCACTATTACCACAATTAAAATCATATGAAGAGAAACAAAGAAGAGAACTAATGTGAAGACATCAAACCTTCCCGTAGTTGGAGAATTTCAGAGCAGAACCCAAAATGAACTCAAGTATTCTTTGTTTTGTGGGCTGGTCAAACCTGTCCAAAAATAAAGCAGGAAAAGAACTAGGAAGTAAATACAAAAGAATACTCTTTCTGGATAAAGATAATGAACAACCCTGCTAGAAAGACAAAAAAGTACCAACAGGCAACATAGAGAAAGATAGCAAATGACACATCACATAAATCTGCATCAACTAATTTAGAGTCAACAGAATATCCCTAAAACCTAAGCTATCCCATTTTAGCAATGCGAAGCAACAGTTCAAACGTTTGTAAAAGGACAGGCCACACAATCAATCCCAACATTTTATACATTATATGGAAGTAAGATATACACAATATATCCAAATTCCCCTCTACACATTTGAAAGATCTGGAAACTTTCAATAACAGAAGCAGGAAACATGGAAATGGATGTGATAAGCAGCTAAGTCAATTAATATATACCAAATAGTTGTGTGGTGATAAAAGAGTAGCCTTCAAAAGATAATAGTTGAAGTAACATTATATACCTGTTTTCCATATTTTGAGGTACTAAGATATTATGACAGGATGAACCCAGTGTGGATGCGAACAATGATGGAAGAAACTTCTTGTCTGATAATATAAGTGTTTTTTGCTGATCCAACAGCAATAGAAGTTCACCCAGAAAATGGAACCATGTAGCGTTGTTCCCTGTTGTTACAAGTTTAGGTACTTCTATAGGTAAAAATAATTAGGCTTAAAGGGTTAAATATAAATAATCTGACAATGAAGTACCGTTTTTCTTGCCAGAACGTTCAATGCGACACCACAAGGCACGCAACTCATCAATACATTTCATAGAAGCAACCCTTACAGTCTGCAAAGAATTTCAAAAGATGCAAATATATCATTTGAGCCAACACATTTCCTCAAATCAAGATAACATCCAACATATGATTAAGCAGCATAAGCAATAAAAAACAAAAAATAACAATCTGTCCATAAACATATATATGCAGTGCAGTGAACAGATAAGGAAAACATTATACACACAAAATCAGTAGGTAAAGCTGACAGAGTCATACCTGATCATCACCAGCCAATGGAACAAGAATAGAAGGAAATTCAGCCAAAAGTTCAGTATGCCATTTATCTTGTGACAGACTACATAGAAATGCATAGCACTGAAGATTTTCAACCTGAACTGCAGCAGGAACACCTGTACAACAAAAGATCGAACAAAGAATCAAGATAATATGCTCTGCTTCAGACCCATAAAATGTTAAATATAGACCACCGGCATAAAGATTATGTGACATGTTGACATTGAGAAAGGAACTGAATATTCTACCTTAAAAGAATGAATTTCTAAGTACAAGCAACACAGTGTTGTCCATTTAAGATAGAGTACATCAAGCAACAGGGAAACTGTGGAGTGTACCTTCATCTGTGAAAGACTTAGATAATAGGCGGGCAGGTGATACACTGCACTGTTCAGCTAAGAAATCGAGGTGTTCACGGAATGCATGTTTTAACTTTGAGGAAGCAAAAAATACAAACAGATCCTTTATCTTGCTATCATCCTGCATATTACAAAAGGTTCGTTCGTCAAACCAGGCAACCAACAGAGAGCAGTGGGAGGATAATAACAGTTGAATAATCAAAGAGGATGTATAAGAAAGAAATTTCTTAATGCTCGAGTTATTTACACTCACAGTTGATCCTCTTGTCTATTTTTAGACACTTTTAGTAATAAACATAAATTACATTTACAAGGAAGCTAATGATATTGCTACTTCCTATGTGCATTATGATATCACGACTATGTACATAAATATATTTGCTACAACTCCAATACTAACATTAATTCCAAAAGAAGGAAACCTACTTAATAAGACAAAATTGAATATAGGCTTAAGAAAAATAGAAGGAACTACTAACAAGCTGATTGCCTGAAGATTCTGCTGACATTAGTGCTGAGATCAGCCTCCAAAATATGCAAACCATAATTTTTGCATTTAAAGGTCTGAGGTTGGCATACGAAAGATGTTCACAGAAATAACTACAGTCCCGGCCTAACTTTTCAGAATTGAACTGCAAACAATTCCGCAGCGAACAAAAAAAGTTAGTAATCGCAAGAAAAAACAAGATAAATAAAAGCAAGCGTGAGAGTAAACCCCTCATACCTCCTCATCCAAAAGAACATCAGCATTCACTAAGTATTCGAACTCAGCCTTCAGAATAGGAAACACGCTTTTAAACAGTGCAGGAAAGCCATCACCTTCGATTGAAAAAGAAAGTCAATATTCATCATTCTCTAAACCAATTTTTGAATATTTGAACAAATTTAATACACAAAAACGGGAACTGCAACTCTGCAACTTGAGAGATAAGATATACTACTCTAAATAAGCACTTCTGAATTGCTTCTAAATATAGCACTCTAATATTTATTTGTGTTGTTAAGTAATATTTTCAGAAAGAAGAAAAAGGGGATTCAAAATATCAAAAGGAAAACTAACCTTCTGGGTTTCTCAGCAGAAGAGACTGCAATAGAACAGAAAAGAAGAGTGTCTTTGACAATTCTGAATCATTGCAGCTTTCAACAAACCAGGCAATATTATCTTCAGGGTGGACAATGAAATTGCTAGCCAAGTTATTGATAACCTTCAAGTTAATAGAAGGTAAACTTCCAAGTACCGGAGTCTGCAATTGAACTTTCTGAATTAGTAAAGTGGAAGGTGATTGACGACTGGTTGAAATTAACTATTTAGAAGTTTGATGAAGCCAAAATATGTCCATGAGAAAACCCCCAAGCGCTACACATATTATCAGTAAAACAACAGGATACTCATGTACTAGACAGGGTCCTATTTGGCCATCCTTACAGTCAAACTTAAAAGTGATGTCAAGATAAAAATTTGAACATTCAATTTTTGAAGTTGCTTTTCCAAGTCAATGGGACTTTGTGACCGATTCTATATCCTTAGTTCACCTTGGTCAATTCTATGTCGCATCTTGAGTTTGACAAACTTGCCTTTTTGAAAAACACTTTGGTTTTAACAATATAAGAGTATACATTAAAGTACAAAAATATTGGCAAATCAAATCCTATGTAGTTATGTACCGTTTCTTCAGAGCTAGACACAGCAACATTCTGATAAAGTGGCCAGTTAAATTTGTTGACTAGTACAAGAGCTTTTAAATTCAAGCCCTGTGTCTGCAACAAGAAAGATAAGTAATCGTCAGATGATAATCAGCAAGACAATGCAGACATCTGAATGCAACAATGAAGTAAGAATATGCAAAGTCGGGAATATTCTATTTAAAAAATAAATGTTAAATTTGAAGTCCATCCAACCTGTGGCATAGCAAGGAGTAATGGAAAAATCATGGCAGCAACGTTTTTCAAGTAATCAGAATGATCAGGGAAATATGATATGGCTTTCTTTAAACAGGTGACAGCAACTTCTCCAGTTAGACTAACATTATCGTTTGAACCTGCGCAAGAGAATTTGAAAAACAAATCAACAATTGTATGCCAGGCAGACCCAATATTTATCCCTAAGCCAAATTCTAAAACGAGGCGCTTTTACACAAAGTAATTACAAAAATTGCAAATTATAAGAGTTGTAGCAAAATAAATAAATGTTTTGCTCCTAATACATGTCAATTTATTAGTAACTTGTGCTTTTTTGGCAAATATTAACAAAAAAACTCGGGCAGAAAGCAAGAGCTTTACTAGTCTAGGCCTCCACTGGGCTAGATGAGTTGTCATTCAATAAACTACTACTACTAAAAGAAACAAAGGCAAAACTGCTAGTTTAAAGAATTTCAAAACAGACATCTTTTGGAACTAACTGTGAACTCATCCAAAGGTGTAATGTAACTGTAAATTTACTTCATAGTAAACAAACTATGTGCAGTATTTCAGTAAGGACAATTATAGACCAACGTCAGTCCCACTACTTTCTCCCCAGCACTGTTTTGACGAGTTAGAGCTCCTCTCCCACTCACTCTTGCTCACCAAGTCTTTCTCTCTTCCATTCTAATGAAGGTACTACCTCTCTTATAATTATAATTAACTATAAAACCTACAACTATAAAATCTTAGATGAGTAAAAAGCTAGTTAAAAAACAGATTATCTCAGCAAAATACAAATGGAAATGTATGAGTTGAAGGCCATTTATTCATAGTAAAAATAAAATACAAGCATATCTGGATAGAAAATAAATAAAACTGGACGATCAGCCATCCATCAAAAATATCTAAGCTCAGATGAACTAATCAATCTCTCTGTATGATAGAAAGATAGATTAGCATATTCTGAACATTTAGATAAGCATGATGGACACTTTAACTCTTATTTAATGCTTTGGAAGGCCAAATCTATGTTCCCTGCACACGAGTTACCCACACCAATTAACAGTTATCATCCAACAAGACTACATTCAGAGAAAACGATTCTTTTTCCCAGCAGTTGGTCCAAAGTCAATCAGTATGTGTACCATATCATCTCTAATACAAAATGCATGTCTTGACTTATATTATCATTAACCAGTCATCGTGTTTATCTTTGCAACACAGACAAACATGTTTATTAGTGTTTTAATGTAACATTTAAACAAAAGAGGGAGCTGAATTTCTACCAAATTATTTGTGTTTTTAATATGCCACACTTACCAGACAGCAGCTTGCCAACACATCTTTTTAGCACAGTTTGCAGTCTCTCAATAAGCTTAGAAGCACCTAGTACATTTTGCAAGCCATCGACATTTAAAGCTGCTTGAACAACTGTTAGATCTTTATCATCAAGCTGTCTCAAAATGGCCTCTTGAATGTCAACAAGACCCTGATCAACAAAAAATTTAGAATAGAACTCAAGAGTTAAAAGGTTGAGGACAAGGAATGTGGAATAGGAATCACTTATGCACTGTATAATTTGGCAAAAATTTATAACATGAGATTTCTGGGACTCATTTATTCTCATATCATGCACTGACGCACACAACTAGCAGCATCAACCCATCACAACTAACACTTTGACCAAATTATAAAGTTTGCCCCCATGTCAACTTCAAAGCAGCTCAGATTTTCATATCAAAAAAGACAAATTACAGTGTTATTTATCATAATTAAGTGATGTTTTGAAAATAAAATGAAAATCTCAAAATTGTTGTTTCAATGTTTTTCTCAACAAAAATACTAAATTTAATTATATCAAGAATAATATTAGCTTTAATAAAGTTACATCAGAAATTCAATTTTTTAAAATGGAACAAATGAGTCCATAATCCCCCTACCTGTAAATCATCTAATTAAGTCCTCTATTAAAATCAACTAACCCGCACCCACCAATTATGTGTAATATCTATCAATAGCCTTACAACTCCCTCTCTCAGCAACAACACATATAGAAGATTACAAATATAATCATTTCAAATCATTTGAAATGGAACTCAACATATAGAAAGACATTTCCAAATAAAACCAGTTTGACAAATATACAACAGAACCTTTTCAGATAAAATATAATCAAAAATAGGCAATAACATTTAATCAACAGGCCACAATGATCAGAGGTTTTTCGTAAAATATTGGTAATTAACCATATTGAGCATAAAATTTGAATTTTTCAACTCCAAGGATAAATGCCAAGGATGTTCTTAAACAAATGTCACACATGAAAATATAAATGAATGATATAGTTTTAGGAGGAGAGGGTAAGAGTAACAGCAGGGCATAGATACCTCTGAAACAAATGCCTCGTTCTTCAAGATGCCAGAAGAATTTATATCATGCAGTGTAGTTCGTCTAACATCAGCCTATACCACATCAAATAAGAATGAAGCTCATAAATACTAACAGAAAATTGAGGACCACTCACACTTCAGGATTATAGACAGTGAAATACAATAGAAAGTTAATGGGTGGTACTACCTTTGGATGATACAAGGCAAACCAAACTTTAGACTCTGAGATATCAGAAGATGAATCCAAATTACCATCCAACATCTTACATAAAATCTTATACAGTGAATCATCTTTCTTTGAATGTGATTTGTTATTCTGTTGAAGTTGAACAAGCTGAGTTCAGACCATAAGACTTTTGTATAATTGCTAACAAAGAAAAGCATAAAAAATTTCAGCATACCTGAAGGAAATGATTAACTGCTCCACGGAGTTCAGACGGATACTTTGTATTAACAATTATCAGAATCTTTTTTGCCCATCCAGCTAATTGACATTTGAAAAACAACAAAGTTGTGAGGACAATAAGCTAGGCATCATATCATAATTGAATAATTGACTAGCCTGCAACTATTGTATTAGCTAGTTTAGTCATTAAGCCAAGAGCTGAGCCGGGTACAAGCTACTCCCTCCGTCTCATAAAAAGTGTCTCATTTGCACCTTTTTTCTGTCTCAAAATAATTGTCCATTCCATTTACAATACCAATGCAACATTTATTACTATTTTTCCACTACCACATCCCTATTTATTAACTTTCACTTTATCCAACCACTCTATCAACTACAATTAATAAGGGTATTGTAGTAAATGATATTAGCTTTATGATTAAAACCAACACATCTAATCATTTTCTTAAGAACCGTGCATTGCTCAAATAGGACACTATTTATGAGTCGGAGGGAGTAATTTAGTGGTTAGTTACAGCAGTTACAACTATTGGTGATAGAATACATAAATTAATTTCCATTCATATTAAACTTTCTCACATTCTAGAATTCTCTGAAATCTTAATTCAAAATCATAATGCATACCTGACATCAAAGATATTGAGTCGTCAACTTTTTGTGATAGTTTCACACAAATTGATAGGATTTTGGTGACCACGTGATGAACAGAATCATTTATGGGGACCTTTTCTATCAAGGACAGCAAAGCCTGCTGGCAGTATTTATCTTTAGAACTGCAAATGAATAATAATCAGCACAAAAAAGTTTTTGATAGTATAGTATGCATAGACTGCCAGAAAGAAAAGAATTTTCACCTGCAATCAATTAGGGAGTCCAATAAAACAACAAGAAACTTTTCAATGTTGAACTCTTTAGACAATTCTAATAAAACCCCTGGCAAATCCCTGGAAAAAAAAAGGATTTTATAAATCATGTGTATAAATGATTGATATGCAAATGGAAACAGCCAAACCACAGGTACCATCAACAAGTTGAACAGTTTGAAGTAGACTACCTTAGTTCCTTTAAAACCTCCAAGGCCTTTATGGGAAGTATTTCAACATTTTGGGACTAGAAAAATTCAAACACAACAAAGTAAGAATAAAAGTATAACCAAGTTAAAAGTATAGACATAGCACAAGAAGAAGAAAATAGGATGAAAAATTCTGTAACAACATGGTACCTGGACAAGATTGATTAAGGCAATAAGGGACAACCGAAACCAATGAAGATCTATCAACTCTTTAGCCTCCTCCCGAGCAACCTCGGCAACCGAACGTATCAAACTATTCAAAAGTTTAGGAGCCAATGCAGCTTTATTGCCAAGCAAGCCAACTATCATCAATGAACTGGCCTGCAAAGTACTACAGTGCATCAGAAAGTGTCACAAAAACAAAATAAAAAAGTAATATATGTGGCGTCAAGTACCAATATTTAGAATATAAAAGAAACCTTAAGATCTGAAACAGAAGATCCTGGTTGAATAATTAAGAATACAGAGAACACACTCTTTTTAAACTATAAATTAGAGGCCAGGTCCTACTGGTAATCAACTGGCTCAGAAAGGGTTGCTTGTTCTCTCCTCTCTTACCTCTTTTATTCCCCTTCTCACAATTCTCTCCTTATAACTTAACCTATATTTAAATCAGTTAAACAGTTGCGCCTAACTATCCCTCCTAGCCTGCCTAAATTAGACCCTCCGAATAGTAGGTTTGCAAACATAAACCGAGTCCTAAAAGTAAAGTTTGATACATATACTATATATAATCATATTTTTTAAGTCGCGCACAAAACGTATGATGTTCTTTGCGTGATGGAAGTGAAATCTTAAATAGAGATACATTTCCTTAGACGTATGTGTTTGAGAAATAGTTGGCCCGTGGTCTTTGTTTGCTGTTCGGTGCATATTCTTTTGAAGAGAGTTACCTTCTCAATTACAAACATGGGGAGCGAGTGGAGAGATCTTTAACATCAGTGAATAAGTTTTATTTCTTTTGTGATTTAAAAATAAAGAGCAACAAAGATAAATAATGTAAGAATGACCATGGATTAAATTGTACAGAAAAAATACTCAATAAACAACTATCACGCAGCCTTATCCAAATATGCAGAGGTTTGCAATTATATACTTTTGTTACATTGTTATTGCGGAGTTTGAGGACTTTAAAAATCATATAATCAACGGAAAAATCATGCAATAAATTGATCAAACAAATCACAGGTTATACATGAGCTAGTCCAAGCATATTCTAGATTAATAGAAAGTGATAACAGTGAATATATTTCTTAACATGAGAGGGAAAATGCAAGAGAATGTATTACTATTTATGATGCATAATAATATATTTAGGGGAAAATGCAAATTCATTTCACATGGTCTACCCATTTCGGAGCTTGGGTACAGCCAACTAACCAAAAGCTTAGTCACAAAAATCACTAAATGATGCCTAGGTATAATATAATCAGTTTGAATGAATGAAAACAATTTAACCTTGTGATCTGAAAGCTCCTTAATGCCTGACTGAAGACCAGAGACCACAAAAGGAAGTATTCTCTTGACAATATCATCATCAACCGTCACAACAGTCCCCAAAAGTTCGATGAAAACAGCAGTACAAAAGCCAATAACATTCTTCGAAGGTTGAAACTTTTTAGATGGAGATGCCTGCAACCAAAAATGTAGTTATCTTATTATTTAACTCTCTTACACAGCTATCAAATTCACATCTAAGCACTTCTATTTTGCTCACGTAGTTGCATAGAACTTCTAACACGCCCTTATCACGAAGGCATTGCTGCACTATAACCATTCTAGGTGGTGGTGCACCCGAGACTTTCACACCCTCCAGAAATCCCCATGTACCATTCCTTTACAAAAATCAATAAAAACTTCAGAAACCATTCCAACTACAACTAGTAATCTACATCACAACCAACAAAACACAGTAACAAGCAATCATATATTTCTAACCTTATATCAAGTATCTGTACTACTCGAACAAATGCATGCGTGTCGTGGTACGGCAATGCGCACAATATCAAATCCTCATTGTTGTACACATGAATCCTGAAGCTCAAAATAAGTCACATCAGAATTTACAAAACATAACCACTTGAAAAAAAAAAAACTATCAAATAGAATGCTCACTTGTGTCTGCGTATCAAATATTCGAGCGTTTGAAGTGCAGACGGAAGCATAAAAAATCCAGAAACAAGTTTTAAATACGAATTAATTAAAACATTAAGTTGATTATTCTGTTCTATCCCCATTAACTCTCTATCCAACTCTATACTTCTGTGACTGAACAAATCATTCTTATAATTCCTAAACCGTTCATCGTTGCTAATAAGAACCTCCAAACCTGTAACAGAACAAAAAAATCAACTCAATACAACAATTGAAATTCATTCAACTAAGCTTATCAAAAAAGAGCAAAAGAACATTGAAAAGTGAGGTTACCTTGAAGAGCAATAGTGAAAACGGATTCAACACTAATATCAGCAGCTTCTTTAGGATCGAACAAGATAGAAGGACGAGTGAAAGGTCTTCTTAGAGGCGCGGAATCGACATGTGCAATGGATCTGATAGCTTCCAATTGAGAAGCTATGGAAGTTGCCATTACTAGGGTTTTGCAACGAACCAGTGATTGAGAGGTTAGGGTTTTGGTTTTGTTGCTTCGTCTTTCTCTTCTTCGTTTGTTTTGCAGCAAGAATCACAAATAGAGGCAGAGGAAGAGAACAGAACTATAATGTGCCGCAGCAGGGTTTATTTAGGGCTTTGTGTTTCTAACCGTAAACCTTAACGACGTCGTTTTATCTCAAAGTAATTTTGAACCAAAATTAAAAATAAAAAAAAAAATAGTAATTGGTCGGGTCAATAATAGGGATCTACATACTAGCTTATATAGTCTCAGGTTATGCCACACATTTTTTTAAATAAAAAATGCTTAAGGCTTAGGCTTTTTTATGAGTCTATTTAATTAAAAAGGTTAGGCCTCATACTAACAAAACTTTTAAGCCTATCAGATCGGCCTATTTAAATAAATATGAATAATTTTTTATTATCATTATGTTATATTTGATAGTTTGAATTAAAATACATAAATAAAACTTGGTTATATTGAAAAACTTATTATAAAATAAAAATATCTGATAAATATTGTTTTCATAAATTTCCTTAAACAAATATTTAAAAAAAAATTTATTAGCAATTTTTGTTAGCAGAATTTGAACATGAGGGATACTCTTAAGATCTAAATTATCACCACTAACTAAGCCACGTCAAATTATTAAAAGTGATTATTTTTATAAGAATTAAGGTGCTTTCTCAAAAAGAAAAATGATAACAAAAGGTCATCAATATTTCTTTTAATTATTTTATTTCGATTCAGAAGTAGAATTTGATGTGATGTATGTGTATGTTTTTCTCTAATATTTATAGTAAGCAACAAATTTTCAAAAACTCTCATTCAAGGATTAAGGGGAGCATTGATTAAGGGGAGTTGACTTCGTTAGGGGGAGCAAAGATTATCAAAGTTTCAGCGGTTTGTCATCATCAGAAAGTGGGAGAATGTGAAGTCAAACTTCTCCAATTATTTTGACAAATACAACTTAATAGACAATGCTCATTAGCTAGAAATGAAAAAAACCTCATGGTCAAAGTTTAAAGCATCAAGTGTTCTATCATATTCAACTTTATAAAGACTAGCTTTGGAACTTAATGATTGATCACATATTTTTGAGGTACTTGCAAATCCACTATGTTAACACTTAAGTGCTAAAAAAATCATGTTGATCATTTTACCTAGCGCATGCATATATTTTAAAATCATTTAGGACTTGATTGAAACTTAATTTTTAGGTATGTTTCAAAATTAAGTCACACCATTTGTAATAACCAGTTACACAATACGACCACAAACCAACACGGGTCTTTTCAGCATGATTTGTCCTCACTCACACGCTTTACAGGAAACTTCCCAGAAGGTCACCCATCCCAGAATTGCTCTAAGTCAAGCACGCTTAACTATGAAGTTCTTATAGAACGGGGTACCGAAAAGAAGATGCATCTTGTTGGTATAGGTAGTACTCATCAATCCTTATAAGCTTCCTTTCAACCATGCAGTCCCATACCTGCACAGCCTCAGGATCCCTCTAATTCTGATGTGGCGACCACTCCTTGCCATATTCGGCCTTGAGTGTTACATGCGGTGCTACCACTCTCGCCTTCTTCAACCTCGGGAGTTACAAAAGCAGTGGCACTTTTTCGCTCAAAATATGATCCTAACGAATTTTTTTCATCCGTAAAGCGTGGCATATTTTCATGATTACATACACTTTTAGAAAGGTTTTGCGGTGCTATATATACCCTACTTATTAAATTTTGAAATTTCACCTCTTTCAATACAATTCAAAGTCATTATTTCTCTCAATTTTCAAAACAAGTGTGTTGAGTCATGATCTTTGTGTGAAATGCGTATATTTTCATTGCATTTCTAAAAGTTTCAACCCTATACATTCTGAGCACTTGTATAACATATTGTGAATTGTACACTTGAAAGGGGAGACCAATTCTTGTAATTGATACACATCTTACATCTTCAAACTTCTTATTAACTTTCCATAACACTGTAGTATACCTTGTTTTCCAAGATTGTTGGAAGCAAGAGAGTTGAAAAAGAGAGGATTGTTATATTTTCTACTTGGTTGAATCGTAAGGTGATTTGCCTTAGTGATATGGTTAATAACTTGTGTATCTAGACTATGATTAGGCTTGTACAAGGTTCTAACATTATTGTAATCTCTTACATGTTATAAGGGGACTAGACGTACTATCGGACTGAGAGAGGAACTAGTATAATCCCTATGTGTTATTTATTTTTCATTTTTTATCGCTTTCATATCTTAACCACAAACTAGAAAAATAGCAACACTTGTCTCTAAAAACCAGAAAAAATTCAAAGTACCTAATTCACCCCCATCTCTTAAGTGCATTCCATACTTACATGGTTGTCTACTGCAAAGGATAGCGTCTCCTGATTGTTTAATATTCATAATCTGCCTTTTAAGAGCTCCTCTTAGAATGTTCAGTGTAGTTCCAGAACTGACTTCATGCCAACATATTAATCTTTGTACTTGCACACTTGAACACACATTAGTCTATGCAATTGTTCTTAAAATACTTTGCTATCATCAAAACCTAAGGGATATGGTATAAAACAATTGTGTTCCAGCGATCTCCCTCTTTTTTATGATGAAAAACATGAGCATTTAAGAACAGTAGTTGTTGATTTAATTAACATTTTAACTTCAGGGTCTGAGGTTTGTAAGCTCCCCCTGAGTATGGTTATCTATAGGCGAGGTTTGTAAGCTCCCCTTGAGTCAGATAGTCCTAAGGGTAAGGTTTGTAAGCTCCAATTAGTCCTAGCCAGGTTAATTAAATTTATCGATGAAGCACGATTATTAAATCTTTAGATTTTAAGCATAAACAATACCAAACAATCACAATCAGATGCTTAAATACTTATCATTTTTCTCAACATTTTGACATCAACAAAAAGATAAAAACAGAACCAGGAAAAAGTACTGAAGAAAAACATTCCATTAACCAAAAAAGAATCCAGACTTCATAATAAAAGCATGTTTAAAATATATGAAAAGACAAAAAAAAAGTTTGCTTAAATCCTAAGTCCTAGGGGTTTCCTTCATAACATCTTGTTTTCTCGCTAGAGACTTCAACCGAACATCCGTCTTTTATTCTTTCATAGTCGTGTCATCTTGAATTCTAGCAACAAACACCAATATAGCTTATAATACTTCTTCCATCTGACAAGACGAGGCTACAGAATTGAACGAAAAATATTTCAGCTTCTGTAGAACTTAGACCACATAGGTTGTAAGAAAATCCTACTTAGTAGCATAAGCCATTTAGTCAGATGATGCGAGTCTCTTATCAACTAATTTCTACATTATATCAAAGATAACATTTCTGTATTCTTCAAAATGTTTCTGGATAAGGAAGGGAATGTTTGAAGGTATAGATTTCAGGGGTGATGAATGGTTAAGAAATAATATTTCTTTAGAGAAAGGATCTTGAGTTGTTTTAATTCTAGGTCCAGTTTCTAATGAAGAAGGAATTTGATGAGGTTTGGGTTGTGGTTTAGGTATTGTTTGTTCATGAAAGGTCTGAGATGGTTCGGGTACAAGATAGGCTTGGTCTAGGTTAGTTTGTTCAGATTCAAATCCATGGTAAGGTTAAACAAACTGGTTTTGGATAATTTCTGAATGGAGTTAGGTATGGGTGTCCTGTTCAGCTCCAGTCTGAAGTTCAAATGAAAGTTGAGCTTCAGATTGAAATTGAACAAAATCAAGCTGAGGTATAGGTTCGAAATTAATAACTTGGTGAGATCTAGAGTGAAAAGGTGAAAAATATGATTTTAGAGAATCAGAGCCAGATGACGAGTTCAAGTTAAAGCTGGTAGAAGAAGTAGTATGATGTTGAGGGTTGTCACAGTTTTCTGGGAAAGATTCTATAATCTGATTAGGATCAGTCATGATGTTCATGTGAGGGGGTAGCTTAGGTTATGAGATAAAATCACCATCTAAATTCCTAGACAAATTATCTAGTATAGATGATGCATTGAAGGTATTCGGATCTTGGGCAATGGTTAAAGAGTCATAGTCATACGAACTCATGATATTTTTTGACAAAGTATGTTCAGATGATTGTATAGGTGGGGAGTTAGTGATATGTGGTTGAGGGGAGTGGAAAAATATATATTATTTTCAATGACAAGATGCGGAGACGTACCAGTAGTATTAGTTACATCAGCAAGTTCTGAAGTAGTTTTAGCAGCATATTCAGAAGAAGGTTTTGCAGTAGTTTCTCCCTTCTCTTCAGCGTCTAATCTAGTCGACTGACAACTAGAAGATTCCTCTTCTTTCCTCAAAATAGCTCTGGTTGTAGCTTCAACTTCTCTTATCTATTGATAGAAAATCCCAATATTTGATGGATATGTAACAACCTTTTTCTTGAGAGAAGATGTAAGCATTTATGCTTCTTCTTTTTTTTTCACAAACTATATAAGCAAATCTTGAGCCATCTGCTTTACCTCTTTGACCTTCTTTTCCAGAGGCCAATCCTTTTCCTCTTATTCTTTTGGGACAATCATTTTCTTTAAGTTTTTCTTCTTCATAGGAGCAACTCTAACAGAAGGAATGACAACCTTAACTGCCACAACATTCTTCCTAGTTGAGTTTTGACTTTTCTTGAGATCTACAGGAGCAACGAGCTTTCTCTTTCTAGATGAATGATACATAACCTTAGCATCACATGAGATATCTTTTAGATACATATCAATTTCCTTTATGTACTTCTTAATATGCTTCATAGTCACTTCTAGATTAACCTTCTGAATGAAGTATGAAAAGTTATCAAGAAGCGTAGAACAATCATAATTGACTTGGAGTAGGGTTGGAGACTTCTTAACATCCTTATCATTGTTGATGCTCATATTTCTATAATATCCCCTGACAATATGTTTCCATGAGTTGTGTCCAATGCACCTGAATCATTGTTTTCCCTAAAAAACTGAACAAGTCGGCACTGATGAAATAGTTCATATAGAAGCCTTACATAAGACACATTTTTCTTGAGATTTTTGATTGTTTATTTGATAGCTTCACATAGATGATTGTATATATAAGCATCCAAATTTATCTTCTCTATATTAATCAAGAACCATAAAAAGTGCTTGTGATCCCAAGATATCTAATTTGTACAACCTTCTATAGGTATCAAGCCACAAATCAAAATCTTGAACATAAGTCTCTATAAGACATACATAATTTATACTTTACCATGGTCAATAGAGTTGTCATTGTTAAACAATTTCACCTTCTTTGCTTCCATCTTCGGAAATTACTATGAACTTTCCTTCATTCTTCACACCAATGATATTAGCAACGAGATTATGGGTAGTGGTTACTTCAACACCCATTACAATAGACCTTATCTCAACCTCTTTGGGTTTAACATCAGATACCTTATTAACAACTTGTGCACGAACCCATAAATCTCTTACCAAAAGAGGATAACACTGACCATTTAGCAAATCAAAGAAGTTTAACCATTCTTAATGAATGAAATACTCCTTCAGAGAAAACTCCTTCACCTTGAATGAATCAAAATCAACACTTTGCTCTATAACCAATTTTAGTTCCTCTCGACAAATATTTAAAACATTGGGTTTGACAATAGAGCATGTTCTATCTTGATGAGAAGATAATGTTAACGCCATTTTAATGAAGTTAGGGTTTCTAAAAGGATATATTTGAAAAGGGAATTTTTGAATGAGGTTTGGAAAACAAAAGTGTGAGTTATGAAGTGTGAAAGCGTGTGAAATGTTTATCGCTGGGTGTTTTGAGTGAAAAATAATTTTGATTTGAGTGAAATTTAATGACCAATGAGGCGGGAAACACAAGTTTCAAGACACATTCATCATTACCTGGTGGTTTTTACTCAACAGTTACAAACCACGTGTTAGGGGACATTTTAGATTTGAGACACATAAATGGACAAGTGTTATAAGAAAGCATTTGACCAAATTTTCCATTTATGTGCTATAAGAGGCACTTAGTCAAAGTCTAAGTATCAGATACTGAGATACTTATGAGTTTACTATTCACCAGAAGCTGTTTTAGAGCTTTTGACTACAGTAGCTTCAGATCATCCTCATATTATGAGCCAAAATTCAGAACCAAACACTTTATTATTAAATAATAGTTTAGATAAAATCAATTATTTCTAGTGCTTGATTCTCAATTATCAGACATGATATTTTCTTCAAATATAGCAACAACATCGAGGCACTTCTTGTCACCGATCAGATAGTCCTCTAATTGATATAAAAATATCAAGTTTAGCAACTGTGTAAGCAAAACACAAAAAAAAACATACGTTTGCACAACTTTTGACAATATGTTAAGTTTTTTCTTTTTAGCTCAAATTACTTGTTCTAACAATATTCATATGAAGAAGTTTTGATCACAGATTTCACACAAATTACAAGAAACGCTAAGAGCTCCTTTTTTCTGGATGATCTTCAGAAGTTGGATAATTTATGAAGTATCAGTTTCTGAACTCTCAGCTTCAGTAGTGCTAGTAACAGTCATCCGCCTTTTCTAGATTCTTCCAAATTCCACGTTTCCTTCCTCTTTTAAAGTTGGGATTTGGAACATATGCTTTTCTTTTGCCATATGTTATGACCATCCACTATCTAGGCATCATGACTCATGCTTTTCTTTTTTATAGTTGTTGCAAAAACAATTTCAAATTTGGGGTACCCATAATTTGATAGGTCCTCTAGAGTAGTTCTGAAAGGTCTCTTTTTGACCTTGTACATTAGCCTTCATGTAGTAAGGCTTGGAATCATTCAAGACTTTTGATTTAAAATATTTATGTATTGAATGACTTTTATCCTTTAATTATGAATCTCTCAGAACCTTAGACTTTAATATCTTAGGTTTATGTTTTCTAAGAGCTTTAGACTTTTGAACCATTGGATCTGGTTTCTTTAGAACCTTGGACTTTGAGGTCTCTATTTATGATTTATTCAAAAAATCATATTCAACAATCTTTGATTCTGAATGATTCAAAACTTCTACTTTATCAGTAGCATGTACAAAATTAGGACCAGAGATTTCAGAATCAGATTCATCCACGAAGTTTTTCTCCCAGGATCTTTTATGTAATGTTGTTAAGTGTTGATGCACACACTGTGCTCTAATGCCAACCGAAAGTGAGAAAAACACAAGAAGAGAGGTTGAATTGTGTTGACTTTTAATTCCTTTTCTCTTTAAATTTTTTATCAGACTTTGATCACAAAGAGAAAATCTGAGTTATAGTCTGTAGTGATAATAACAAATAGTATCGACCAGAAACAAGTAAAAGAGCAAATTATCGTAGTTCCTCCTACAAATTAGGAGTAGAGTCTCCTTGCACTTCTAAGAGATGTTCACCATAACCAAATTACTCAAGCACATAAGCAAGAGGCTTCTAATGTCCAAAAGTAAGAGACTTCAATGCTCAAACACACAAGCAAGAGACTCTCAATGCCCAAACACACAAGTAAGGGAGTTCTGATTGCTCAAGCACACATGCAAGAGACTTCAATACTCAAGCACATAAGCAAGAGACTTCCTACAATCTATCTAGCAGTTAAATGATATTGATATTCTTTTTCTCAATGGATATTCTTTTTTTCAATGTATATTTTACACTGTTAATGCATATTAATATAAAACTAATTAAATATTTTACACTGTAAATGCATATTTTTTTTCTCATCGCATATTTTAAAACTGATTAAATTTTTATTTTTTCTTAATTTTACTCATGTTTTGTTAATTGAAAAAAAATATTAAAAAAATATTTTTATATAATTTTACAAATATAAATTAGTGATATTTTTTAATTTAAAATACTTAATTAATTTATAATATGATAAAATAAAGAAATGTTATTTGAACACCCAATATTTAACACCGTATATCAACTCTATATTAATTTCTCTACCTCTTTTCAATTTTTTCATTTCATAGATTTACACAAAATTCCAATAATACACTACCATACCTAAAAATTACATTTGACACCTTTTTGACATTAAAATTTAGGTGTCAAAGTTTAATTTTTCCAAAATAAAAGTTAAGAAGAAGAAGTTAAAACTTAAAACGACATACAGGACAAAATTGGAAATATATTTGTTACAAGGATTATGATAAAACAGAAGATCCGGAGTGGAAGTACATTCTTGTCGTGCTCTTCCTTCCTTCCACCTGCTACTGTTACACCAAACTTCAATATCATCATCAATCATGGAACTCAATTTCATTCTCACTATTATCATTTCAATTCTTCTTTCTGCAACCACAACTGCTGAATACGTTCGCCCTTTGCCTCGAAATACCTTAAACATCCCATGGCCATGGGATTCCAAATCCAACCCTTACTCTTACCCTCAACAGGTCAAACCCTCACTCTCTTGTTCATCAATTGTAACGTTGCTGTTTGATTTAGATGAAATTAGTTACCTATTGTTTTATTATCATATGGAATTGTTTAATTTAGATGAAACCATCTAGACATTTTTTTAAAGTATTAAACCTATTAGAAAGTTCAGTTTCTTAAAGATGCAAATATTGATGTGATTTTTGTTCACAGGTACACATTTCTTTGGCAGGAGACAAATACATGAGAATAACATGGATAACTGATGACAAACATTCACCTTCATTTGTAGAATATGGAACATTACCTGGTAGATATGATTCAATAGCTGAAGGAGAGTTCACTTCTTATAATTATCTGTTATATAGCTCAGGAAAGATACACCATACTGTAATTGGACCTTTGGAATACGGTACTGTCTATTTCTACCGATGCGGTGGACAAGGTCCTGATTTCGAACTCAAAACTCCTCCGGCGGTATTTCCGATTACTTTTGCTGTGGCTGGCGATTTGGGACAGACAGGTTGGACTAAATCAACATTAGATCACATTGATCGATGTAAATATGATGTTTATCTTCTTCCGGGTGATCTTTCGTATGCTGATTGTATGCAACATCTTTGGGACTCGTTTGGTAGGCTAGTGGAGCCGCTCGCGAGTGCGAGGCCGTGGATGGTAACACAAGGAAATCATGAACAGGAGAATATATTATTGTTAACAGATGAATTTGTATCGTATAATTCCAGATGGAAGATGCCGTTAGAGGAAAGTGGATCAACTTCAAATCTTTATTATTCTTTTGAGGTCACAGGTGTTCATGTTATCATGCTAGGGTCATATGCAGATTATGATAAGTACTCGGAACAATACCGATGGCTAAAGGTTAGTGTTTAGATTTGGCCTGTGTTTGGCTAAACAACTTAATTAAGCGCTTATAACATAACAATTTGTTATATAAGTGTTTATGTATAAGCTATTTCTACAACAAAAGATAAAATCAAATCAAATTGTTTTTATATAAGTTATAAGTTGTTTTGATAAGTTATCCTTCAGATCTTATGGAAATAAGCTGAAACAACTTATGCACATTTCTTAAACTCTTTCCGAAACTCTCTAAAGTAGGCTCACTAGTGTTTTGTGTTTATGTCGGTAGATAAACTCAAACAAGTCAATTCAAATAGGCTCTAGATATCTAATTTTTTTTGTCATTTCTCGTCCACAGGAAGATCTGTCGAAGGTGGACCGGAAAAGGACACCTTGGCTGCTTGTGTTATTTCATGTGCCGTGGTATAATAGCAACAAGGCTCATCAAGGTGCTGGGGATGATATGATGGCATCCATAGAGCCATTACTTTATGCGGCTAGTGTTGATCTAGTTCTCGCTGGTCACGTTCATGCTTACGAACGTTCGGTATGCCTTTTATGGTTTCGCCTTTATTTTAAAATTTTAAGCACAACTTAATGGAAATTTGTTCTTAAAGTTGTGCTTTGTTTGATTGACAGAAACGTGTGTATAATGGAAGATTAGATCCCTGTGGTGCTGTTCATATAACTATCGGTGATGGCGGAAACAGAGAAGGATTAGCTCATAGGTAAGTAATATCTGCCTAAACACAATATAAAAATCTGTTATCTGAGTTGTTTGTTATGTAGAAAAAGTAACTATTAAGGTTGTTTATCAATATGCATGCAGATACATAAATCCACAGCCAAAGTGGTCGGAATTCCGCGAAGCCAGTTTCGGTCATGGTGAGCTGAAGATTGTAAACTCAACTCATGCCTTCTGGAGTTGGCATAGGAACGATAATGATGAGTCAGTTAAGGCCGATGATATCTGGATAACCTCTTTGATAAGCTCAGGATGTGTTGATCAGAACAGACACGAGCTTGAGCTCAGGAGTATGCTTGAAACACCCTAACTGTTTCATTTCTGTTATAGCTGCTGGTTATGCTGTATATATTAATATGCTCCAAGGACATGGAATTACCTGTAAATGGTTGTAAAGGTAGTGGTCTTTTTCTGAATTTGTAAGATTGGTTTGTGACATTTATACTGATGAAAATCTGCCATTGAGCCATTGAATGTCTCATATTGTATAATGATGCTTTCCACTCCTCAAAAACTGGTGTATTGAGACCACCAATCCTAGTTTGCGAAAGCTATGCCACAAAAATCTAGAAAATCAAAACTTTTAGAAAACAATACACACTATTTTTTTTCTCAAAATCAAATACGAAATCAAACAAATCATATATAATCAATAAATATAGTCTCGTTGATCTTGCAGAAATGCAAAATAAATTATGCAGATGACAATTGAGAGTTTAGGTTTTGTTTACTTTTTCCATGTTAATCTCTTAATTTTCTTTGGTTGGTTGAAGTTTTTGTGCAAAACCTTTGTTCTACTAAAAATCGCTAAACGGATAAACCTAGACGGGAAAGGTTAGTCTTAAGTAGGGGTGTGCATGGTTATTAATCCAACCTGAATTAGATCATTTATATGGTTTGGGTTGAGTTTTAGAACTGTTTTTATAAAATTAGTTTATTTTTTTAAAACCGATTTATATTTGGATCAGTTTGATTTAAAACCGATTCTTATTAAAAATCTATTTTCTATCAAAACCATTATATCAGTATTTTTTGTTTCTTTAATCAATTTTTTCTTTAACTGATTTTAAAATTTTGGCAGGGTATATTATATCCGAAGACTTGGTTTCAATCATTTGGAAATTAATATTGATTCTCTGATAGTTGTGCAAGCTATTGAGGGAGGAAAAATTGGGGCGGTTGAGTGTGTTGCTATTCTCCGCCGTATTTTGGATGCTATGTCCAACTTTGAAGTCGTAGTGATCTCGCACGTAAATTGGAATTCAAATGTGTGCGCTGATTGTCTGGCTAAGCGATGATGCTTGGAGAGGAAGTTTGTTATTTATAAAGAACTTCCTTCTTTTTTGAAGACATTTGTTGAATTAGATGCTAAAGTGATTGTTTCTCCCTTAATTGATCTTTTGTAGTTTTTTATTTTCTTTTGGGCTTAGGCCCTCCTTCATAGAAAAAAAATAAAATAAAAATTTGCATGGCTCCTTCAAACAATTTTATTTTGTTATCTTTTAGATTTATGAGTACTGTTATAATTTTTTTTAATAACATTCTCCCTCTTTTATATATATATATATATATATATATATATATATATATATATATATATATATATATATATATATATATATATATATATATATATATATATATATATATATATATATATATATATATATATATATATATATATATATATATATATATATTCTTAAAGTAAAATACACTATAGCATTTATATTTACAACTGAGAGAATAAACATTGTAGGATATTTAATGTTGGATTTAAATCACTATTTTTCAATATTATTTTACTTAGTACTAGCTTTAATTATAATTTGACGACCATAGTCAGTTAGGTCACTAGAGTTATTCAATTTGTAATGGTTTTTTCTTTGTTGGAAGATAAGAGTGAAGTTCTTTTATGATTTCTAAGTGAATTGGATTATATCTGGATAACCAAATTTCATTGGTATTTTTAAAATGGATAGGGTCAGTTAATAACAAAAGTGGTTTGGTTTTTTTATTTGGTAAACCAAATTTATGTTTATGGACCGGATGAACCATTTTAAATGCACACCCCTGGTCGCAAGGCAATTGCATGAGAAAATTAGTAGAGACCAATTCTATAAAGAATTTGCGAGGCAGACGTGCACGCTCGCAAGGGGAATCTTTTAGACCTGTTTAATGAAGGATAATTTTTCAATCTTAAATTTTGGATTATGGACATTGCCAAACTAGGGGTATACATGTGTTGTATAATAAATTTACCAAATCCAGTCAAACCTACCCAAACCGATTAAAAAAAGTGAGCTTGAACTGTAGCTGCATATTCCTAGGGGGAGTTATTGTTGCACATTCTCATCTTATGCAGGGGAGAAATCCTAATACAATTATGTTTTGATTGCTTATTTTATCAATTTCGTATTTTATCGTTGTTGAGTCTCCCTCATAGATTGCTCACAAATGATTCATAACTTTTATCATGCATAAACCTTTTGGTTATGTTCAAACTTGATCAAAATGTTATTAGTCAAGTCTATAAGTTTGTGGAATAAAAGCATTGCGCGTTCTTTTTAAATCACGTGCAAAGAAAAGTGTTAAAATCATGAAAAACCAATTTTTGAGGTATTTGATTCGAATCAATCATTTACACATGTAATTTGATTCAAATCAAATCAAACAGAAGTGACCAAAATCTTTCCAAAACTATTTGATTCAAATCGGTGTCTTCACATGATTCGAACCTAACCTTTTTCTATCACCTCTATCCAAATTAATTTGAATCACTCCTTACACATGATTCAAATCATGCAATTTTTCTGGTTTTTCATTTGATCCTTAGAGCAATTGATTCGAATCACATATTTCACATGATTCGAAGCACACTGCACTTTATTTGAATCAACTGCAAACGGGTCAAAATTTCATATTTTCTTTTATACCTTGATTCAAATTTAACCAACTTTTTTCCAGTCTTTTGTGTGCTTCATCTCAAACACATATATATAAGCATTTAATCAACCTTTTCATGTAAGATTTCATATTCATTTAAAAAAGTTTTCATAATTATTTTGTGAATTTTCTCTAAAAATAACCACCTCTTGAAAACTCTTGCAATCAGAAATCTTTCATCTTCAACCTCATTTTTTTCACATCTTAATCATGAGTGGTTGTTAATTGATCGGGGGAGATGTTTTCTTGAAACTAATCGTTGTTGGAAATTTGTTCAAAAAAATTCTGATTCTTGCAAGATTGAGGTTGTTGTCACTGGTGCTGACAAATTCCAGTGAAAAGAAGAAGGTCTTCTCTCCAAAATTGCCTTAGTAGTGGTGACTGTGTGGAAGGCTATGGATAAGGAAGAGTTATTTTTACATCTTCAAACAATTTCATCGCTCAAGGAATCTGTAGGATCAAGAAGTTGATTGCTACACACGAAGGCTTGGAGCAGCATTGATGTTATTGGAAGATTGGAAGCGTTAATCGAGTGAAGATTGCGCAGAAGGGTTTGGCAGTTGGCCATCTATACAAGTCAAGATCCGGAGTTGAAGTTTTATTATCTTCAAAATTATTACAAATAAGTGATTGTATGAACTCTTTGTATATTTGTCAAAAATGAAATTATGCAGGTACTTTCAACAGTGCAAGTTGTAACAACCTTCTAAACCCCGCGGAATAATAAAATAAATTCAGAGTAAAACATGTGAAAAGGATGCTACAACTCGCCAAATAAAATTTTAAAACTTTATGTCATGCTTATCATGAGGAAACTCAATAAATAATATTCACCAACATGTTTAACACAACGGAAATAGTTCATAAGTTGAATAATATTAAAACATCAGTTATCAACTCCAAGAGGTCATCACCTCATAACTCAACAAAATTATTCAACAAGTAAAATTAATAGTTATCAAACAACTCTAAAACAAACGAGCGTTTCCCCAGTGTTACAAGACCAGAGCATAACACCTGACACAACTGACACTAAACAGATTAACTCTACGAGCTATCCTCACCAAAGCACAAAAGCCGTTATTCCTCAATCTGAAAATGATCAACAGTAAGGGTGAGACATATTCACAATTAAAAAATGTCATGAGTTCATAAACAATAAAATGTCATAAATACATTGTTCACCCTATCATTCATATTCTAGATTTTAGAATTATTTTCACAACAATCCATATAATACAACCAAACACAATTCACCATACAACATAATAACATTGGACATCTTCCATTCATGTTACAATAAGCATACCTAATAATGCAATGAGACTCCATGCATGTGGTACCATTTCATGGGAATAACCCATCTCACCGATCCAAACACCATCGGGATACGACCACCGCCAACTCACTAATTCCACACAATGGGAATTAGCTACCGCTGATCCAAACACCACCGGAATACAACCACAATATGAATATGAATGCATGCATCACAACTAACATACATTTCATCAACACCAACATAAGATGAACAATATCATCAAAAATCAACTCACCGGAAATAACTCCAAATACAATGTATTCATGCTTCAATACAGATCAACAATTACATTATACATATTCACACCAAAATACAACATCACCACATCGTCACATACCACAATTATGTGCACAACGTATAAAACACACCATAAGAAATTTAATCAAATTTTTTCAAATGAAAATCGAGCTACTGCTCATTAAACTAATTTATTAGATAGAAAATTGAATTATCTATCCAATGCACAAAACGACGTTCAAAACGGACTTACATTTTGAAAGTTACAAATTTTGAAATATTTAATTTTTCCAAAAAGCTACAATGTAACCGGTTACCAAAATGGCGTAAGCGATTACACACACGAAATGTTAATTTTTTTTCAAAAAGTCTTTTGTGTAACCGGTTACAAGAAATAGCGTAACCGGTTACGCTTGACATAACTCTAATCGCTAATTTTCAAAACAGTTGGTAATCGGTTACCGTAACCGCTTATCAGTCCCAAAACTCAATTTCCAGAAAACAACATACAATGTAATTGGTTACCATAACCGATTACACACGGTTTACAGTTGAAAATCCTTATTTGACACCAACTCGGCTCCTCTAATAATCTCCATTTCATACCAACACGAAAACAACACCATTACAGAGGCAAATTCAGTGATTTAACACAATTCTATCATACAACAAGTCTATCTAACATCAAAGATCATTCACAAATATTCAATTGCATCAAAATCATGAAATTGAACATGGGAGTTTCAAAACCCCAAAATCTACAACACATACAATTGGAAAGAACTAACCCACCTAATCAATCCTATCATTCATATACCCATAATAGATGATAATCGGAATTAGTTCCCCCTTACCTTAGTAAAAAATTTGATTCTTCATCTTCCTCATTCTATGCTTTTCTACGTAATTTCTTCTACTTTCTCCCTTTATGCTTATAATTTCTTTTCTTTCCCAATTCCTTCTATTTTATGAAAATAAAATAATAGTTAGTAAGGCCTACACTAGTTAGCACCTCCCTTCTACTAACCATCACACCAAGCCCAATACCATTATTTCACAATTTCTCCACTTAATCCAATAAAATACCGAATAATTCAAATAATTAATTTAAATTATAATTAAATTAGATAAGGGAAAGTATGGGGTGTTACACAAGTAGACTCACGCGAGGACAAAAAGTCGAAGCACTTTAAATCTCTCTCTCTCTCTCTCTCTCTCTCTCTCTCTCTCTCTCTCTCTCTCTCTCTCTCTCTCTCTCTCTCTCTCTCTCTCTCTCTCTCTCTCTCTCTCTCTCTCTCTCTCTCTCTCTCTCTCTCTCTCAAACACACACACACACACACACACACTTTAATTTACATTTTGTAGAATATATTGCTTAGGTTTACATTTTGATAATAGCGATTTAATTCGAAAATCTTAGGTTTTGTTGGAATTGGAAAACCATTAAGAGCTTTAGTGGTGATTAAAATTTGCGAAACATCGTGCTTTTAGAATTTGACTTATTGATAAATTGCGTAATCACATATCGTGACTTATTCAATTGATTCAATTTCATACACTTTGTTTCCTTATCTAATTATTACGATATTTGTAAAGTAATTTGAGTTGCTACCTAATAATTGTCCATTGAGTATAATTTTACATTTTCGCTCTACAATCTTTTTCGATCAAACTCTGAAAAACCTTAGATTATTCTTATTTGAAGAATCAGTTGACCTTTTGTTTTTAATTTTAATCATACCCCTTTAGAGTGTTTTCTATTGCCATATTCACAACCAACATGAATAGGTAAGTGGATCAATATGACTTTCGAATATGAAAAGTCGTTCAAAATAATTTGGGTTTCGGGTAAACCCATACCCATCCATAAATCCCGCCCAACCCATAAATTTTACCATTAAATTCTATATTTTTTTTTTTTTTTGTTTTTTATGTCTCTTAATGAATTGATATATGAACTAATATTTATATTTTTATCATTGGAATTTGTTGAAAATATTAATGTTGAAGTTAAGACTTATTTTTAAATTGGGGAGGATATTTGAACAATGTTTAGAAAAAATTATGTTATATGATTTTTAAAAAAATATTTAGAAAAAAATTTATTTTAATGTTGGTCAATATTAAGAAATAAGATAGAATGGATAATTAAACGTGAAAAATGAAATTCTAAAGAAATAAAAATGTCTAATTTGTCCAATTCTAGGTGTTATATTCTAGTTTTTTTTTAAAGTTATCCACATATTTATTGAGATTATCATGATTACTTACTTAGATTTCACAAGTGAGATATTACATTATTTTAAGATATCTTTAAATATGTTCTTGTCCTTTAATCTCTCTTAGTTCATCAACTTCAATTGTTAATTATTTTAAAATATCTTCAAGTACCTTTTTATTCTTTAATCTCTCTTAGTTCATCAACTTCAATAGTTAAGAGTAAGGTTACTTTTATAGAGCTTTTATAGAGCTTAAGCAGTTTAGTCTTCGACTATTATTGAAGAGTCATTGTAGAGCTACTCAATGAGTCATTGTCTTTATATAGTTGGCTTGGGAAGAATTCCGAAATTATGATTGTTTCTTTATAGTTGTCATGGGAGGAAGTCATGTTGTATAGTACAAGTAGTATTTTACAATTTATCATGTATTGAATTGTGAGACTGAAAGAATAACATAAAAAAATATTAAAGAATTCGAGAAAATATAGAGGTTTGCACCATGGGTGAATTCTCTCTAAAGTGAGATTTTCACCGTATTTTTTTAAGACGGGTTTAATATACTTCACTTCCTGCCAATATAACGAGTTTCGGTTTGGCCCCCTTGAATGTTTTTTTTACCAAACGCCCTTTATAAAATCCAAAACTTGGATTTACCAAACTCTTTTATCACATTTGCTGACTAGGCTTTGACTTTGGATGATGTGGCAAAAGGGTTGTATAAATAATTAATTGAAGGGTTAAATATATGACACCCCTATAAAAGTTAAACATGAAACTCTTTATATTTATATTTTCCGGGTCAAAACAAGAAAAACATTTCATTCTCCTTTCTTCATTGTTCATTCTTTCTCCATTGTTCAGTCATTAACAAGCCAAAGCAAGCATGAAGCCAAAGCAAGCCAAAGGAAGAAAATTCTTAAAGAAACTCTGCCAAAACTTGTAAACTGATTCATCACCCAAAATCACAAATTCAAACAAGGTTGTTCATACCTTCAGCATTCCACTTCCAAACCTTCATGATCATCCACCAAAATCAACCTTCCTTAACACATCACGACACCAACACTCTGCTTACGATTTTAAACCACTCAAAATCACCACCATCTAATTACGCCAAACCTATAATTAAACACACAGAAAACTGATTCACACAAACACCGACGAAGTTTCCGATCTGTATCAACATCACCGCATAACAACTCGGACGCCGAATCGAGTCACCGCTCGCAGCAATTCCACAACAATAACACTTTCATCAGTGAATAAGCGCAACGGAGGAGGAAGCGATTCTGAACTGTGAAATTGAAGCATAAGCTGAAGATTCATGGAAGCTTAATATTACCCGCTCAGCCGAAAATATCTGAATCTCTCTCCGCATTCTCTCTGCTGATCCAATCTTTGTACACCTTCAATCACCTTCATCATTCATCCACTTTCACTATGCTTCTTAAAACTTCATCATGAATCTTCTCCAAAACTCAATTCCTCTGCAAAATCTCCTTTGAAATTCCAACAATCTTCAACATCAAAGAAGTAGAAGAAGTGACAAAGAAAAAAGAAGAGAAGAATTGAACAACATTACCTGATGTTTCGATGCTAGCAGCTTCGAATCGCTATTGAAGCGTCTCTGATCGAATCCAGACTGAGGTATCATGGCGCTTTGACATGGTTGATCGGAGATGATTCTGTGAGAATATGATGTGGTTTGAGATGGGAACGCTGCGAATCGAAGAAGATAGTGAGTGAAGGAGATTTCAAAACAGTGGCCCCCATGTTCACGAGTGAGAGGGAGAAGACGCAAGCTGAATAACCAAAAATTAATAAAACCTAATCCCTCTTTTATTTTGATTTTCATTTAATTATAATTGACTGGTATTAAGTGTGTTAATTTTGGAAATTATACAGTCATTTATCCTTTTTACCACATCATCAATTAAGTCAAAGCCCAGTCAGCAAATGTGGTAAAAGGGTTTGGTAAATACAGGTTTTGGGTTTTATAAGGGGCATTTAATAAAAAAAACTTCAGGGGACATAAACCAAAACTCGCTATAATGGCAGGGGGCTTAATATATTTAACCCTTTCAAGATTAAATCTCAACCCTTCAAATTCAATACACATTCTCTTTTGATATTTCTCGTACACATCTTAATGGCTTAGATTCCACTGAATTGGTGTCCCTGGAGATGATCCAAAACCAAATTCTTTTTTTAAATCAATATGAATTATATAAGAAAATTTCTTTATCCACCCCCATGTCTTCTTGGACATCTCTGGTGCAAACCCAAAATACCCCTTACTTCGGAAATGCATTTTCGAAATGCAAAAAAATGCTGTTTTCGAAGATGCATCTCCGAAAACGCTTTTTTTTTCAAAATTTGTCTTATTTCGGAAATGCATTTCCGAAAACAGCATTTCAGAAATGCATTTCCGAAATACTGCGTGTTTTGTAGATTAAGCAAAACAGCCCCCTCCCCATTCATTTTACCCTAAATCATTTTTAAACTTCCTCTCTTCAAATTTTTTGCAAAAGCAAGTGTGTAGTCGACAGTTAAGCATTCCAAAAGCTACTCAATCTCAACCTAAAGCTACTCAATCTCTTCAATTGGTAAGTTTTTCAATTTTTAGATCTATGATTCAAATCTCTTTTAGGGTGTTTAGAAATTGCAAAAATTATATTGGGGGTAGGTTGGTACTGCTATTTAGGTTGTTTAGAATCATTAAAAGTAGTTTTGATGTTGGATTTTGGGGTCTGCCATGGAAGTTGCAGAAATTGCTTCCCAGTTTCGAAAATGAACTTCCGAAGTGGTCCAGAATTGATTTTTTTTGTTTTTTCAATTGTTTCGCATTCTTATTGATTTCAATTGTTTTCAGGAACATGGCAGGCAACCCAGCACACATCAGACAGGGGAGAGAGACCCAGACAACGTCGGCTAGACGCGAGCAGGCGGCGCAGCTAGCGTCAACGCAGGGACGGGTTCGTCGTGTGCGAGTACCCGTGCAGATGGACGAGGGTACATCCTCATCTGGATCCAGGAGTCGTCTGGCTCAGGTCTCTTCTTCCCGCCAGCAGGAGGTACGAGAGGAGAAGGAGGAGGAGGCAGTTACATACCACGAGGCGGAGGAAGTACCGGATGTTGACCCTCCACACGGGGAGGAGGAGGAGCAGGAGGAGGGCTACCCGGGAGGGCCCAGTGACACGACCTTGCTGATTACCTACCACGAGCACGTCGCTCGATGTATCTGGGGGGGAGAGGTATTTTTTATCATTTGCCTGACTTTATTATTTAACCGTTTTTAATTTAGCTGTTTATTCAACATTTTCTTAACGGTCTAATTCATAGTGTTTTTTATTTGTTTTTGTTGTAACAGGAGAGACAGACTTTGAAACAGGTGAACCACGCCTGGAAGATTTTCAGTCTCTTTAAACCAGAGGCGCAGTGGTTTAACGACGCGGTGACAGCTTATGGGCTAGGTGGGCTGTGCATGACGGGGTATACCACTATCAGCCACGGCATGCAGGGGGCCTTTGTGGAGAGGTGGCACAGGGACACGTCTTCTTTCCACTTACCGGTTTGGGAGATGACGATCACCTTGCACGATGTGCAGTGTCTTCTCCACTTGCCGATTAGGGGGATGCTGCTGGACCATTCCCGGATCCAGAGGATCGAAGCCAGTGAGTGGATGGCGCTCTATCTGGGTATGGAGCCATATATGGCTGACTATGAGTGCCAGACGACAAATGGGCCTCATATCTGGTTCACCACACTGAGCGCTTATTTCGAGAACCACCTGGTGGCGGCGGCCGAATCCGAGGAGGCGGATAACGCCCTATTTGTGGAGTATCACCGTGCCTGCGCTCTCCGGTGCTGGTTCATGTTTGTGGTAGGCGCTGCACTCTTTGTGGACAAGAGTGCAAGATATGTCGACGTGACCTACCTCCGCTACTTCATGGACTTGACTACCGTTCACCAGTGGAACTGGGGGTCAACTATTCTGGTATACCTATACCAGAAGCTGAATGAGACCTCCAACTGGACGACCAGGCAGTTGACCGGATCCTGCACACTACTGACGGTACGTTTCATTTTAATTGTTTCACATTTATTTATGTTTCGTATTTATTTTTAATACATTATCGTGTTTGTTTTTCAGAGCTGGATCATCTCCTACTTCCCCCGCATCCACGGCTTCCGCGTTGATCCTAAGTACGAAGACGCCATGCCCAAGGCCGCCCGATACGTTCTCTAGAGGGGGAACAATGTAGTGGGACCATATCGTGGGTACCTCGACCGCACGATGCACGATGACATCAGTTGGAGGTCATTCAGCTACTACACAGATGTTGTCTCCTTTGACAACATCTCGTTATATTCTGGCTGGTTGGCATGCGGGACCAACACCATGGTGCGATATCTCCTTGAGCGGTGCATACGGCAGTTTGGATTTGTGCAGATGATACCCAAGTCGCCTTTTAAGGCTGCTCCCGACACAGTGACCCGAGTGCAGCTCACTGGCATATTTGAAGATTGGGAGCGTCATGTGGTCCCGGAGGAGTATTGTCGCATGCAAGTCACCTAGGACTGGCACAGTGTAGAGGGGTATGTAACATGGTTCTATCGGGTGTCACATCCTCTGATGACATTCGACGCTCCCGGCGCTCCTAGGCCAGCATACGAGGAGATCTTGGAGAACCAGCAGGCTGAGGATGACCATGCCATTGATCTCCTGCCGATCTGCTAGCGGATAAAAATGCTTGGGCGGGACGCGTTGGATCGAGGTATCATTGATCAGAGCGGTCCAGAGACAGTCGCCGTGGTAGAGAGGATCGTCGGTGATGCGGGCCGTGCGGCGGCATACAGACGACATAGGAGGTCACAGGGAGAGAGGGTTAGGCATACCCAGTAGGTGTTCGGGTTTATTTTTTCGTATTCGGATTATATATTTCGCACACTATGACTCCGTCTGTATATATTATTTGAATTTTATTTATTATATTAGTATTTTACGTTGATATGTCGTTTGTTTTGTTCGACTTTTTCGTTTTGTATATATTATACGTTTTGTATATATTTCGTACGGGACTATTAGAAAAAGCATAAAAAAAAGACTTCTGCATAATTCAGAAATGCACTTCCGAAACACCATAAAATTTGAAAAAAGGTATTTTCGGAAGTGCATCTCCGAAAACACCCCCATTTAGGTGTTTTCGGAGATGCACTTCCGAAGTCTGGGAAAATTTAAAAAAAAAAATACTTCGGAAATGCATTTCCAAAACAGAGGTAAAGTGGAATTTTCGCTGGGGGTGACCCTATAGGGAGGTGGATAAAAACCATTATATAATTGATGTGAATGATAATGTATAAGATATCATATAATTACAAACTTAAATTATTTTTCATCAACTATTTTTCTAACAATAACAGCAACTAAAAATTTACAATGTATTTTACTTGTGCATAAATATATTCACATTCTATAGATACATTATTAAAATAAATTGTTTTATTATCATCCCACAAGAAAAATTACACTTTACTATCATGAAAATGTTTTAAAAAAATAATGAAAATTTATGAGTAATGAAAGGTTAAAAAAAATATTCTTTTTACCACTACAAGAAAACTGACCTACTGTGACACCCAGATTTAGTGACGCTTAATTTTTGTCACTACATGTTACTTTTACCTACGGTCATATTACTTTTACCTACGGATATATTTATTCTATTAATTTTTTTAATAATTTTATACATTACTTTTACCTACACCCATATTACTTTTACCTACAGCTATATTTTACTTTATTAAATTGTTAAATAATTTTATATTATAGATAAATAATATTTTTTATATAAATTATAAAATTATTATTTTCATTAAAAAAACGTAAAACTTAAGTTTTTTTTTTCATTGTCAAAACTCAACTTTACTAATTACTAATTAAAAAATTAAAAATTAATTTTAATTATAAAATATATGTTTTTATACTAATTAGGACAAACATGTCATTTTCATTTCAATTTCAGCTTGCAACTTGTGGAAGCGATGTAAATCTGAAATCGTAGAATCCACCGTCAACTCTCTGTTCAATCGCCGCCACCGTCAACTTCCTGTTCAATCGCCGCCACCGTCAACTCTCTGTTTAATCGCCGCCACCGTAACTCTCTGTTCAACCGCCGCCACCGTAACTCTCTGTTCAACCGCCGCCACCATCAACTCTCTGTTCAATCGCCACCACACAACTCGACTCTTTCTTTCTAAGGTTTTCTCTCGCCCTCTCAAATTACACTGAATCTTAATTGTTGAATTGTGTTATCGTAATTGAAATCATTGGAAACCATAACTATATGTATTCACGATTGCTTTCAATTTCTTGTGTAGTTAATTTATGTATCCTGAAATCAATTTACGATTTCGATGGTTTTTGTTTTCTTCATCATTGACAGTGTAGTGGTTGTTGTTGTTTGATGATTTGTGAAATATGAGAAAAATGATTAGAAGTTTTTATTAGGTTAAACCATAGTGAGAGTATTCTAAAATTCATGTCTTATTATTCAGCAATGTCATTCAGATTCAATTTCTACATCTCTGCTTAATTTTAATTTCTCCGTCTTCTGGATTTTAGTTTTGTGGATATTGGTATCCATCATAATTTGATTGGTGATTTTTGAGTTGTTTAGAAGTTTGGTGTGTAATGTGTTTAGGTTAGAGTGGCATTGTTCTAGACATGTATGATGTATGTATTAGAATTTAGAGATATAAGTGAAAGTGTTGAGCATGAACAATGACAAACTCAATACAATATTACAACGGTCGTTTGGTGGATGACGATTTTGTTTTGATGCTAACTCTTACAAGGCCATCTTTGAGAACTATAATCTCCCCTTCTGGTGTTGATGTATATTACTGAATTGAAGTAGAAGAACTTGAATTTGACATTTATCATATCTTGTTTCTTATGTGTTGTATTTTTTTAAAATAAAAGCCTTGTGTGTGGATTGCGTTCTTGTGGCGAAACAAGTTTCATATGCTTCTCTCTGTATATGCTTGTTTATGTGTTCCATTAAGTAAAAATTTGAGACTACAAAGTTTGTACTATTTTATAGATATAGTCTTCAAAGTTACTAGACAAACAAAAAATTGCATGTGGTAAGTCTTAAAATGAAAACAAAAGTAAATATATTAACAATTTCATTTCAAATAAAACTAATAGTATTTATAAACAAAATTGCAGAGGATGCATGATGAAAATCAATATAATATTGTAACTAGGTGATGAAAGATTGAATAGCAAGTGGAAGTGAAAATGTCTAAATTGCATAGATACAAGTATTTTCTATGCAGTTTTTGTCTCTGATATGCACGGCCAAGTATAATGTACTCTACTTATAGTTAGCCTTGTATTAAATTTATAGGATGAAATTTTCCGCGCAGTATCTGTTTTGTGTATAAATTACCTTTACTCCTTTATAAAACTTTCATTATTTGAGATTGAGAAAAGCTGTTAACATGCTTTTGTTAGGAAGTTTACTCACAATGCCTGTTAACCTGCTTAGAATATAAATAGATTTACTCATCAGCTCCGCACTTGTGAAGTAGTATCAGAAATAGATTTACATAGCAAAGATTGAGACACTATAATCACACGGCATTACATATTCAAGGACTGACATGGTTGTTTGTTTACTCGTTATTATTCAACCATATAATTGAAAAATGTATTATAATACCTGAGGATTTAAATTATAGAATAGCTAATTATAGCATTATTGGTGGCAGATAGAGTCCATGGCGGATACTCGAAATTCTGCCATACCGGACACTCTGCGGCACTGTTATAGCGGATTATGGGTAAATTTATATCCTCCATACCGCCACCATGGCAGATATTTGATAACATTGGTTACAAGCTAGAAATGAAGGGCTATATAGTGTTAGATATGCATTCAAGAAACATTCCCTTTTGTTTTCCTTCTTTCTTCCTTTAATTCTTGCACTTACTGAATTGCCTCCAATTCTGTTATCCCATGCTTACTCTCTCTAATAGTGTTAGTTACTAGCTTTTTCATTCACTCTATTGTATAAATATATATGTGTATCACCATTTTTCATTTACATTGAACAAGTTGTATTTACATACTACGGTTCATGTTACAACTCTACCTCTGAACGGTACTGTCAGTCTTCACTCCTCAGCACCCCCTGCATCAAATGTTGGCAGAGCAAGTATCCCTCTCTCTATTTGAGTGAAGTACACAACCAATTGAAACTCAATTTTATTCCTGTGAAATAAAGAGGCCGAATGAGAAAGATAGAAATAATTGTATAGATAAAGAAAGAGATAGATCACTAAGCTCTAACAAGTAATAAAGAAAGAGATATTTGATTGTAGATTTTGAAAAGATAATTTGTTATTTATCCTCCCACAGAATAGGATGCTCGCGAATGTTAATAAGATGTGAACTGACTGACAACAGGTATCTATGGATAAGGAAAATGGTTCTTCTCAGAAAGCTGAAGACTTCAAATTGAAGAAAAAGAGGAAACGAGAGCGAGAGGTAAGAAGTGTTTCTCAATGTTGTTCTACATACAAATCGACTTGTTTTTTGAGATATAGAAGGTACATAAAATTGCTTGTATGCTTTGTTCCGACTTACATGTTTACTTGATGGAAATATCTACGATGCAGAAAAATATGCTTAGAAAGAAACGCAGAAAATTGGAAGCAGCTAGAGAGATGTTGGAGGATGGGGAGCAGAATAAATCATTCAAAAGCAAGTCAAGGTATCAAATAGTGTATACGATAATTAGTGTTCAATAGACATCTTAATTGAACAAATAAAGTTTAAACATTAAGATTAGTTCTATGGTAAATATTTCAGGCCTCATTATAATCTAAATCTGCTGAGCATCTCTGTCAGTGGCCAAGTTTTGCCAATTGATTCTGCTATTTTTGCTACATCAAACAATAGAGGTACCATTATTGATTCTGGAACAACTTTGGCATACATTGCAGAAGAGGCTTACAATCCCTTTATCAATGCGGTGAGTTTCACTTAGGTAATTTCTTTTCATCCAATTGATCAATTATGGACATTGCTTTGATCTATCTATATATTAACGGAAATGTTGTTCTGTGTAGATTACCGCTGCTATTCCACAATCTGTGCGCACTGTTCTTTCCAGAGGAAATCAGTGTTACTTAGTTACCACCAGGTTAAAATGGAACTGTTCATATATATTTAATGGATTATTTTATGACATATTTTGCCCCAATCGAATGTTTAAAATAGATGATCTTTCTCTGCCTTTTAACGGCTATACTGTGTTTAACAGCCTTGACATGTTTCCTCAAGTAAGTCTGAACTTTGCCGGTGGTGCGTCTCTCGTTTTAGGACCACAGGACTACCTTATAAAGCAGAACTATATTGTAAGTATCCAAACTTCGATTTCCATTTAAGAGCTACTTCGTGTCTAATTATGCGCATGGCTGACTTCTTTGACCAAATAAAATAGGGTTAAATAAGTTTTTGGTCCCTATAAATATTCCAGTTTTCATTTTTAGTCCCTCCCTGCCTTTAGGCAACGGTTTTTACAAGAAAACCGTTGCCAAAACCAACTAAAACCGTTGCCTAAAGATAGGGAGGGACTAAAAATGAAACTGCAATATTTATAGGGACCAAAAACTTATTTAACCCTAAATGTTTTTTTTTTCACAAACATGTTACTGCTATACTTTCGATTTTTTTCTATTATGAATGTTATCTCACTAGTTGAATGATTTAATAAACCTTTTGGTTTTATAGGGAGATGGATCAGTTTGGTGTATTGGCTTTCAGAAAATCCCAGGTCAAGATGTAACAATTCTAGGAGGTAATTGTAGAATACCAGTTTGGAAACTTTATTTTACTAGCCCTCTTTGTACCAATAAATGTCACCTGTCTTGCACGGGTCTTTGTTTTATGAAGAGTTTACTGTGGTTCTAACTCTAAACTCTGTAGATATTCTCCTGGTTTAATGATTTAAGCTTGAAATTGTTGGTGAGAAATACTATTGTAATATTGTAATATTTGATTGCTTAACTAATACAATTGTTAAGGTCCTCAATCTTAATCGAGTTCATTGATCAAATGTTCACTTTCATTGCTTAAGATTTTTCGTTCATAATCCATCCTTTCTTTTTTCAGCAAATAGTTTTAACTGCATGACTGCTGCATGCTTAATTATATGCTAGTTACAAGTCAAATTTGAAGAGAAGCCAAATTTACTAGATTATTGATTTTTAGGCACACTAGTTTACTAGGTTAACATTGGGAGTAGATTATTGGGCCATGTTATCCTTTAGTCACAAAGTGAGCACCTCAAATCTTGTTACTTAGAACCTTGCTATTAAGAGACGAACTTTAAAATCCATAATGTATTTCAAGTCCCTTATAACCTTAGGTTAAAATAAGATTTGAAGCCCAAAAGGAAATAGAAGTACCCTTAGCATTATAGACCAAAAGCTCAAAAGTGAGGTGAAAGTCTAAGTTTTTTAATTTCCATGTCACTGTTTACATGTTATAGTGAGATCTGAATAATATGACTGACTAGGTAAAAATAAGATTTGAAGCCCAAAAAGAAATAGAAGTACCCTTAGCATTATAGACCAAGAAGCTCAGAAGTGGATGTAATTGTTTACATGTGATAGTGAGAGTATGAATGAATATGAATCAATTGCCAGTTATTTCCATTTTGTTCATGTGTATTGTCGTTTTGATAGCATAGGTTGCAAGAAATAATATTGAGTTACATTTGAAAAGTTACTTGTGTTGCATGTAGGAAGAGTTAAAGAAGCATATGGTAGAGGAGGAAGGCAGCTCACATGATTCTCAAGCCACCAAAGATTCTACAAGCTGGAAGAATGATGCTTATTCAAAGGTTAAAGGACCTGAAAAGAGAGGACGAGTGCGTTGTCTTGGCAAGCTTCCCCGACATGCTAGTTCTAGCTCCAATGCAGATAATAGAGTTGCAACATTAGAGAATTTGCTTGGAAATCTAGTTTCTGTTCTTCAAATGCGGTTTTCTGAAGATCCACAAGTTAACGAGGTCTTACGAGCTATAGCTGAAGAGGTTTGATTTTGTGTCACCTATTGACCACAATTTAGATTCAAATATATGAAAGTGAAGATACAATACCATTCAAAATTGTAGATACATGAAAGCTGGTGCTTCTGTTGAATCCTCTTGAATATTTTACTTGGTCATTGATTAGATTCATACAAAATAGTGGTCTTTCTAGTTATACTTATTCAAACAGAAAATAAGAAAATGTAGTTGAAATTCTTTGTTACTATATTGAAATTGATATAATAGTTTAATTTTAATATTAAGTTAATTTGTCATATTTAAATTGAAATAATAGAAAATGTATTGTAAAATATTTTACCGAGTAATTGAATTATAAAAAAATTATAATTTATAATTTTATTATATTTTGGTAAATTAAAAAATATTATTTAACAGAGTTCTAGTGACACCTATTAAAACTAAAACTGTAGGTAAAAAGAGAAATATTTGTAACAGTAACCTATGATATAGTGACATTCAGGTAAATATTTGCCCGTAGCTAAAAGCTATCGTGACACTTATTGTACCGTAGCATTACACCCCCTTATAATTGACGCTAGGGGTGGGCGTCACTCAATGTCTGCAAGCTTTTTACCTACGGATTATTGACTTTTAGTGACACTTTTTGAGTGTCACAAAAAGTCAATTTTCTTGTAGTGTACCCTCATGAAAGGTTAAAAAAATTACTCTTTAATATTATGTAACCTCATTACTAAATGTTCTAAAGGACAAACGTAACACACTAGTTATACAACAAATATACTAAATAATAATTATATTTTATAAGTATTGACAAATACTTAATTGTTTGTAGGAGATCATGAACTTTATACATTATAAAGAGACTAAATCATAGTCTAGAGTTTACTTACAAAGAGGAAATAATATAATATGGCTGAAATTCTCAAGTTCGTTTATGTTCTGGTGATATTTCTTTTATTATTTATCGTTGGAACGGGAGTTGGTGGTAAGTAGTTTTTTAACGTTCTCAAATTTATTTCTTTTCCTTATCATGTTTTAGTAACTTTGTTTTATTACCTTTTATATTACAGAGGAGTATGAATGTTTTATTGATGAAGATTGTCCACCAAAGTGGCATGAGTTCTATGTTAGTAAGTGCATTAGTCACAAATGTGATTGGGTGTGGAAGTGGGCCTAAGGGAGTAGCTTTTTAAGATGGTTGTACTAGAATCTAATAAAAATTTCCCTTCCAATTTCATGAACCGTACAATTATAATTTTGTATTATAATATGATGGTAAAGTTGTAAAAAGTAGTATTTACTAAATAGATTGTTTTTTTCCTCATAATTTTGAAGATATCACCATGAGTGACGTCCAATTAAGAGATGTCAGAACTTATTTATAGTCTCGAACAAATTCAATAGTTAAGTTGATTTTTTTTATCCTACTTCAAACACCATAAATTCATTTGGTGCGCATGATAAGATAATAAGTTGAATAAGAATATTTAAAAAAAAATAAAACTATATTATAATAGAAAAAAGTTACAAAATTAGGGTTAGTCCTGACAAAAAAAATGAAAGAAAAGAGAAAAGATAAAAATAAAGAAAATAAAATAGAAGTAAATAAAGAGAATTAATTATATAAGTTTAACCATCATTTAATTGGGTGTTATGTAACTGAAACCCCTTTAACATGTTTTTTTCTCTCGTTGCCTTAGAGATCACTTCTATAAAAAATAGATTTTCTTTTGCATCGGTGTAAGTCGTATGTTTAGTGTCTGTAGCATATATACCTATCTAATTTCTTCAAATCTACATATCATGAATAAAATTAAGATGCATATTAATTGTATTTGCTTGTTGTTCATCTATTTGTTTTTATTTATTTATTTTTCATTGCTAAATTCATTACCGTTTGAGAATCATGAATCTCACTTTCTTGAGGTACTTACTTTTGATTGATTTTCTAGCCCGTGATAGTCATTTTTCTCCACATCTTGACATAAATCTAATAAATAAACCTGTATATGTCCAAACAGTCCCTTAATATCGTATAGTTTTTTTTATAACCTCGTCCACAGACAAGTATTTTTCCATAATAATTTTATCATTTCTTTGTAGTTCATATACTATTGTTGTAGTAACATTTTCCACACAATGATTATATTTTATTGGAACGTTAAGTCTCTTTCTTGTTATATTTTCCTTCCTCGACTTAGCAACTTTTTTGTACAACATTAATCTCATGAATGGACAATAATATGGAAAAAGAACATATTATTGTCCATTCATTATTGAAAAAAAATAAGAATATCGTGTATTCTAATTTAACATTGTTAGTATTTTCAACCAGATCCAAATTGAAGTTCAGTGTTTAGGTGAATATGCGAAGGATACTCGGAGACAGAGTCCAAGACCTTACTTACAAAATCCTCCTAATTTACTCAATAGATGAAAATGAAAAAAAAACTTATCAATCGGTGTAACCGTGTAAGAGACCATTAGTCTATAATACTCTAAAGATCAATTAACTTTACATGCAATGCATCAGTTGTTGGAGAAGATTCTCCTTTTTCAACATTATCCTTCCATGAAGTAAATTCTTGCATCTATCAAGACCATCAATATATTTGTCATTTGTAATTTTTATGACTAATGTATTCCCTTTTAAACAAGGCTTTGAAAGTTGGCTTAGAGGTATGTCGCAAGTGTTCTTAAAACCTGTTTGAATGTCTTCGAAATCAGAATATAAGTTTTAACCGAAATTGAATTAGAAATATTTTGTTGAGTTTGTAAGAAATACCACGTAAGGTTGCAACTTGAATCTTCCATTAACGTGAGATCTCAAGTGGTACACTGATGCAAGTTGATTTGTAAATAATTTGAAAATGAGAAATCTCTAAAAATTGGTGTTGTGCAATCACGATATCTATCTACTCATACCGTGTTTCGACAATCCACACAGTAAAAGTGTAATTTTTTTTATCCTACTTCAAACACCATATATTCATTTGGTGCGCATGATAAGATAATAAGTTGAATAAGAATATTTTTAAAAAAATAAAACTATATTATAAAAGAAAAAAGGTACAAAGTTAGGGTTAGTTCTGACAAAAAAAAAAGAAAGAAAAGAGAAAAGATAAAAATAAATATAATAAAATAGAAGTAAATAAAGAGAATTAATTATATAAGTTTACCATCATTTAATTGGGTGTTATGTAGCTGAAACCCCTTTGACATGTTTTTTTTCTCGTTGCCTTAGAAATCACTTCTATAAAAACGATTTTCTTTTGCATCGGTGTAAGTCGTATGCTTAGTGTCTGTAGCATATATACCTATCTAATTTTTTCAAATCTACATATCACGAATAAAATTAAGATGCATATTAATTGTATTAGCTTGTTGTTCCTCTATTTGTTTTATTTCTTCATTTTTTCATTGCTAAATTCATTACCGTTTGATAATCATGAATCTCACTTTCTTGAGTTACTTACTTTTGATTGATTTTCTAGCATGTGATAGTCATTTTTCTCCACATCTTGACATAAATCTAATAAATAAACCTGTATATGTCCAAACAGTCCCTTAATATCATATAGTTTTTTTTATAACCTCGTCCACAGACAAGTATTTTTCCATAATAATTTTATCATTTCTTTGTAGCTTATATACTATTGTTGTAGTAATATTTTCCACACGATGATTATATTTTATTGGAACTTTAAGTGTCTTTCTGGTTATATTTTCCTTCCTCGACTTAGCAACTTTTTTGTACCACATTAATCTAATGAATGCACAATAATATGAAAAAAGAACATATTATTGTCCATTCATTATTGAAAAAAATAAGAAGATCGTGTATTCTAATTTAACATTGTTAGTATTTTCTACCAGATCCAAATTGAAGTTCAGTGTTTAGGTGAATATGCGAAGGATACTCGAAGATAGAGTCCAAGACCCTACTTAGAAAATCCTCCTAATTTACTCAATAGATGAAAATGAAAAAAAACTTATCAATCGGTGTAACCGTGTAAGAGACGTATGTGGTGTGGTCTTGTATCTCTTCAAAGAATGAATAAATGAACGTGTGATTCAATTTCTTTCACAAGATAATTAACAAGGTTGTGCTAGTAGCTTAAGTGCAACCTTTGAAGTAATGGAGGTTGAGCACCAAAAACCAATCACCATGTTTTTGGATCCATTTTATCTCTATCAACAATAACATCAAGATTGTCAATTCCTTTTCTTCCATCTAAGAAGTTTGCAAACTTTATATTCACTATCCTCCTTTTATCTGTATGAGAAAACACCCTTCTGAACCATTTTTCTCTTTCATTAGTGTGCTAAATGTGTTGATATAGAAGGATCTACATTTTTCTCTTTCATTAGTGAGCTAAATGTGTTGATGTAGAGGGATCTATTAGGATCTTAACTTAGCCATTATGTAATATAATACCTACGATAAAAAACATAACTATAAATGTATGTAATCTTAAAGAAGATACAAGTTTAAAAGTACCAATTTAAAACTTAATAACTTTGGATTTAGAGAATGAGCTAAGCAATGAAGAGGTGTGCTACTTTTAGTCCAACAGTCAAATTGACATTTCAATCTTTAATATTCCTTTATGGTATTCATGACATCTTCAATTATTGAATCCCATATTTCATAAACTAGATGAAGACATGAAGCTTCTGATGAACATCATAAATAGGATTAGTGAAATAAAATATATAATCAACCTTTTTTCCACCAATTATCATCCAACAAGGTATCCTTAACAAATTGTGCCTTTGAACATCATCATCCTTGTAAGAAGACCATGATCACTAATCACCATTTGTCAGAGTCCAGTCTTCTAAAGCTGAAAACTCTTGCACATTACTTACAATAGTGGGCACAAATTTAGTTAAAGCAATCGAAAACTGCTTTAATGGACATAATGAAGTGAAAATTTACAATCTCATAGAGTGACCCATGACAAAGTTCTTGATAACATTACATCATTTGCAATTTTGGTGATCCACAAACACTCTTTATAAACAACACTATTTTTTCCAATATCCTTGGCTGCACATATGTTCTTCAAAGCAAGATATAATGTATGGACAACACATGGAGTCCAGTAAATAAAGAAAATTAAGCCTCAATAATTAAACCCACTGTCTTACAAACAGGTGCATTATCCGTCACTACCGACACAACATTTTAAGGGCCAACCTCCCTAGTTACTGCAGCGGTGAAATTGGTGAGACTAAAGCCATGGAAAAGACTTAGCTCATTTGTTTTAAACAGAGTCGTCACCGCGCTTTATTGTTTCCAAAAGGAATGGGAGAAAGAGCGAATAAAACCCAAAAAGTTTTTAAAATCAAAACTAAAAAAACTTAACAGAGATTTGGGTAAGGGGGTTTGTTATACAAGGGGAAGGTTTTAAGCACCCCTCATATCCATGGTACTCCATGGGAACCTCTTTGAAAATGTTATTGTTTTTGTGTACATCTTTTTGAAAAGCATATGTGAACTTGTTTTAAAAAGAGGGCGGGGATGGGAAAAGAAGTTTTTGAAAGTGAGCTCGATAAGACATCGCATCTTAGGCTTACATACCCCTTTTAAAGAAAAGGGAAGTCAGAGCTTTTGTAGTTCCTCTTAAAAGGAAAATAATCTTTTTGGGTGTTAAGCTTTAACAATACTCAACAAGTTTTTAAAAGGGTTAAGCATTAACAATACTTAACAAATTTTTAAGAAAAGGGACCAAGCTTTAACAGTACAGGGTCAATAAACTAAGAGTATTTTCACTGGGAATAATTCTTCTCTTAGTACCGAGGTTTTAAAACAAAGAGGGTGGTTGAGCTTTAACAATACAAAACCAGATAAAAGGGACCAAGCTTTAACAATACAAGGTCAATGGACTAAGAGTAGTTTCACCGGGAATAATTATTCTCTTAGTACCAAGGTTTTAAAACACAAGGATTTGGTTAAGCTTTAACAATACAAAACCATAAAACAAGTGAAAAGCTTTAACAATACTTTAACACTAAAATAAAAGAGATTTGGAAAAAAGTTTGAGTACCTTGACAATTTTAGTCAATACCATTCTCATTCCTTTGAAGGGATTCATATATGAATGAATGATGGATGGTGAATATGAAACTCATGCACGTGGTTAGTAAACAAAGTATATACAATGATAATACAATGGATAATAAGTACAAAACACAATGATAAAAATCAACAAGTGTGTACAAAGGATAATGGTTAAGATAAACAAGTAAGTACAAAACACAAGGATTGAAATCAACAAGTATATGTACATAGTAACAAGTTCATAGATAAGCAAAGATCAACATGTATCTTTTTGGATTAGGGTTTTAAACCTAGGGTTTTTGAAATTAGGGTTTGAAATTAACACCTAAACCTAATTAATTTTAATAATTAAATACCAAATGATAAAAGAGAATTGGTCTAAGGGTACATGGCATAGTCAAAGACATAATATCCTAACCCTAAACAAATATTCACAAAAATATACAAAGTTAATTTGAAGAAATATTCAAAATAAAAATGATTTTTGGTTGATTTTTAATATATAAAAGGCGTGTTTTTGATTTAATTTTTTAATGATAAAATATTAAATATTTTTGAGTTTTTTAAACATGATAACAAAATAGACTAGATAAATAAATCACACAAAAAAGAACAAGTTAAAAAGACTAGTTTTTTTTTTTTTTTTTATGGATTTTCAAAGTTGTGAAGAAAACAAAATAAAATAGTGATAAAAAGAATGGGATTGTGGAGACCAAGGCTTGAACCCACACCCTCACTATTGCAACACAAAACTCTAGACACTGGGCCACGTGCATGCATTTGTCATTGGGCCCATTCAGTTCAACATAACACTTAAACAAAGAGTGAAAATGTGGGAAAAAAGGTCTAGGGCGAGGGTATTCGAACCCCTGACCTTATGCACGCGCAACACACAAACAACTGAGCTAGAATATTGTAGTCATTAAGTAATGGTTGACACTAAATATAAAATAAACAAAGTTCTGAAAATCAGATTTTCCCACTCCTTCAACCTCCAGCCAAGAAGAACAACAACAATGGCATAAACTCAAGTTTTCTCAAAACTGAATCAATTTTGACAAAACAAAACATCATTCTGATCAGCATCAAGACACAAACTCAACCATATTATTCATTGGCATCTATTCCTCCTAAAACATGCTAATTTTTGGAAAAAATGCATGAACCCTAAAAATTAAATTTTCAAATTAAATCCTTACAACAAACAATTAAGCATCAGGACCTTGGGGCTATCATTAAGCATGTAAAAACAAATATTTTAGTATCAAGAAATGCATAAATGAAAATCCATTCAAGGAGTTCTATATTGAACTACATACCTCTGAAAATGAGGTCGAGCAGGGAGCTAGAGAGGATCTGGGAGTGAATCAAGGACTCAGTTAGCTTCAATGATCCACTAGGAGGCTATTGCAATGCTCAAAATGACCTGCAAGTACCTGAAATTTCAAACATGACACCACCTAGAACACGAGTTAGCAAAAATGGTGAATGGTGATGGAGGAGTTACAGAAGTAATCTAATGATATGGATAGCTTCTATAACTAATATATGATGTGTTTGAATGTTTGGTTTGGATTAAAATGGCTTGTATGGTTCTGCACAAGTTCAAATGCAAGTGAAGTGTAAAAAATTGAAACTTGGTGAAGATGGTGTTATAGGTTCCAAATGATGGTTTGGATAGCTTATAATGGATGTATAGAAGCTATTTGAAGTATTTGTTTGGTAGGTTTGTGTTTGGTTTAAGTTTTGGCAAGTTAAGACCTTTATGACATGAAAATGGAAGTGAAATGGTGATTTTTGGTTAGAGGGGTTTTGAGAGGTTATGGAAGTGGTAAACAGATTCTAAATGGTATTTAGAAGTTGTTGGAAACCTTATTTGGCACCCAGAATTGATGGAACTCAAAATCACTAGAAAAATGCAAAGATAGGAATTTGGAGAATTTCAAGTGAGGTATAACTTGGAGAATTCTGGTGTGTTTGATCCAAGAGGCAAGGGCCTATATTTATTGACACAATTTAGGGTTTGTGGAGGGAAAAAACTCAGAAGTTTAAGTTCACATGTGATACTTTTACCATCTTGCTTGTTTGTGAAGAAATGGGAAAAATGGATTTCCAATAGAAGGTACAAGACTCAAGCATACTTGTGAGACTTTATTCTGAACATTAGGAGATTTCTTGTGAAGTTTGTAATGCTTTTGGTTCAAAGGAGACATGGGAGAGGCTCAAGGAGAGTGGACTTCGCATAAATCTATGCTTTTTTAAAATGGAAGTGGTGACTTTTGTACACAAATGACATGAAACTTGGATAATGCTTAGAACACATGGATCATAGCTCAAAAGAGTGTGTAATCTGCTGAGTTTGGTGCTTTGAACAAGTTATAGGAGCTGCAAGAAAGGAATCTTTCATTTTAAAATGATTTTGGTTCATAACTTCTTCATTTTCAAGTGTTCATGGAGCCTTGTTGGCAAAATCATATCTCATATCTCAAGCCATAGATTTTCATGCTATTGATCTCTTTGGAAAGCCCTTGATACATACTTCAAGTCACTTGTTAAAAGTTTTTTCAACCTCCTTTGGGATCATAGAGAAAAATGGCCATAAAGTTAAGAAAAATCCAAGTGAAAACACTTAAAATTTCTTTAAGTTTTTTGAACATAATCTTCAAAATTCCATATCTCTCAAAATAATCATTTTTGATGAAACCATGAGTAGAGACAAAGTTGTTTATTTTATTAAGATCTACAACTTTCATGTTGGGAGATTTTTGAGTGTGTAGACAAAATTTGAAGTTCCCAAAATTAGGTTAAAATCACTTAAAATCCTAATTTTTGACTTTTGTTGACTTTTTGATTCTTGATGAATTTTCTTGATTTCTCTAGGTCAAATGTCTTCTATAATCATATTATGATGATTTGAATCCTTAAAAGTTAATGGTTGACCATTTTTCTCAAAAGTCAAAGGTTGACCCACACAGTTAACTTTTTCCAAATAAACTGCAGTTTTGTGAATTTCATATGAATCAAGCTCCCCTATTCAAATGAATGATATGAATGGAATATAATGTTGATTTGGATGCTCTTGAATCATTTTTTGAGTCTTGGAGCCATGTCCTGATTAAAAGTCACTCCTCTAGTAGAATTAGGTCAAAACCCTAATTTGGGGCCTCAGGTGTTCTTAAGAGCTGTTGATCTTGAATTGGGATATCCTTGGACTTATATATTGATGAGAGAACCCTTTGAATCATAGGAGAATGTTGAAATTCCTTGTGGGCCTCAAAACCCTAATGTGCTCAGTCTCCTGTCTTATAACACAAGTAACAAACAACATTTTTTTGTATTTTTGGGTTAACAAATGATATATGCAAGATTTTAATCATAATGATGATGATCCTACTATTTAGAATATGGTGGGATCTCAGTGGTCAAAAATTGGGGTACAACAGTTACCCCTTGATACGTTTGGCAATTCTCTATCTTTTAACTCATTAAATCAATTTACTGCCTTTAGAAATATAGGTTCACTCTCTATTACAACAATTAAATTAATAAGAGATCTTTTCTATGGGTTACTCTATCCACCACAAACAATAGTCACAACCTTTTAATCACATGTATTTTTTTATCGGTTGCCACAAGTTTTTCACATGGTTCTGCTTATTTTGAAGTAATGTAGTCCACAAGTTTGCCACAAGTTTTTCACGTGCCCATAAAAAATACATAGAATCAAAAGGCTCTTACTCTTGTTAGCGATGAATGGAGTGATTCACATAGAAGATCTCTTATTAATTTAATGGTTGTAACAAAGAGTGGACTATGTTTCTAAATGCATTAAATTACTTTAATGAGGTAAACAACATATAATTCATTGCTAAATGCATCAGTGAGGTAATTATGGAGGTTGACCCTTCAAATGTTGTGCAGGTAGTGACGGTTATTGAGGCTTAATTTCCTTCTATTTAATGGACTCCATGCGTTGTGCATAGATTAAATATTGCTTTGAAGGATACCTTTTTGGATGATAATTGGTGGGAAAAGGTTGATTATATACTTTCTTTCACTAATCCTATTTATGATAATTTTAGAAGAACCAACACAGAAGCTTCATGTCTTCATCTAGTTTATAAAAAGTGAGATTCAATGATTGGATATGTCAAGGAGGTCATATATAAGCATGAAGGAATATCAAATGTTGAAATGTTAACTTTTCATCCTATATTAATTGACTGTTGTACTAAGAGTAGCACACTTCTCCATTGCCTAACTCATTCTCCAAATCCAAAGTTATTAAGTTTTAAATTGATACTTTTTAACTTGAATCTTCTAAATTTATAGATATATTTTGTTTATTGTAGGTATTATAGTACATAATGGTTAAGTGAAGATCCTAATAGAGTCCCTCCACATTGAGCTCACTGATGAAAGAGAAAAATGTTTCAGAAGGGTGTTTTTTGATGCAGATGAAAGGAGGACAGTGAATATAGAGTTTGAAAACTTCTCAGATGGAAGAGAAGGTTTTGACAATCGTGATGCTATTGTTGGTAGAGATAAAATGGATCCAAAAACATGGTGATTGGTTCATGACGCTCAAGCTCCATCAAGGAGCACTTCCCAATATCATTAAGAGCAAACTAAAATGTAAACTAAAATATGGGATGTCACTGTAGATGAGTTTGGATCATTAGATGATAGTGGATTTCTTGAAGTTGCTGACTTATTTGTGGAAGAGCTAGTTTTAGAGGATAGTTTTCTCAATGTGGAGTGACTATGATATGATTTGTATCATTTTGTTTTAGATAATTTTGTTTTATTGAAAGTACTCAGATTATTTTGGTGGATTTAAGTCTTTTTTTAATTAATTGAAAGTATTAAGTTTAAATTAACATAAATGTTGGTTATCATTTTAGATTCTTTATAAATTGTGCTCATAAATTGCATTATTTTATTAATATATATGTTTGTGTCTTATGTTTTTTATATGAGTGGTCTCCTCGTGTTCGGGTCCGGATTTCATAGTTATCATATGATATATGTATTTCTTAGATTTGGAACCAGTATCGGTGAAATTCACATTGAAGTATAGCTGTAACACCATAAGTTAAGGTCTAGAATCCCCAAGCCCGTTATTGATCATAGTTGGATGCTTGCTTCGAAATATTATTGATTCGTGTTCGAATATAATATTAAGAATTTCACTTGTTGCAAAGTTATATTTATTGACGATGTTGTTTTTTTTTTCAGACATGATTCCTGTTGTCTAAGAGGAGGGAAGCATCAGGTAGGATTACTAACATCATTTTTTTCAATCTGAAACTGTCGATCCTGATTGCCAATGGGAAAAATGACTTTCTCACACCTAAGGCAATTGTCAATCGAATTAAAGCAAAAGGACTGCAGAAGCTTTGATGGTATTGCCAGATGTGTCAGAAGCAATGTCGTGATGAGAATGGTTTCAAATGCCATTGCATGAGTGAAGGGCACCAGCGTCAAATGCAAATTTTTGGACAAAACTAGTGTCATCTTTTTTGCATAAATTAAATCATGGTGGTTATCTTTTCCTGTGTTGGATAGAAGTCTTGTTTGATAATTTAGTATTCTGATTTCATAGTTAGACTAGAAAAGTGCACAAAATTGAGTTCTTAATTGAGTGTAGGGTGATAAGTTCCAAAATGTACTTGTTTTGTATATATGTTTTATGGCACTTATCGAGATTTTTTGTTAATACCGTTTGAATAATTCCTCGTTTTTTGTATAAATGCGTATACTTTGTGAATAGTTATATTTTCATATACTTTTATACTGTTTGATAGTTTTTGTGTTTTTTTGTAGGTATTCTTGAATATTTGGAGCATAAAAAATAAAGTATCAAAGACACGACTTCAAACGTGTGATTTTGAGCAACAGAACCAACTCATCAATGAATAAGGCTCAAAAATCAAAGAATAAAAATTCATCAATTTGGTTGATATTTTGTCATTGTTATATAGGAAATTGAATAATATTTCCAACGCTTCGAACCAGGTGCAAATCGGAGTTACAGTTCTCAAGTTATGACATTTTTACTAAAGCTGTTTTTTTTCATGACAGCACAGTCGGCGTGATGCGCCCTCCTGCGCGCGACGCGCATTATGCGGATTTAAAAAGTGTATAAATAGGGGGAAATAGATTTTTTAGGTTATGTTTTGGGTATTTTTGAACCCCAACTCATCATAGGTCAATTTTTGGTAGATTTAGCTTGAAAACACCATTGGAGCTTGCATACAGATGATCCGAAGTCGGATTTCTCATCAATCGGAGCTGAAAACCCGTGAGATGTTTGGTTCTTCTTCATTCTTCTTTGTGTATTTCTATTTTGTTGGGTTTTGTTTGTAAGTTTACTCTAAACACATAGATGTTTGTTACTCTTTCTATTTGTTGTATAAAGTTTGCTTTACAAATCTTAATCAGTGTTTCCTTGATCTTTTTGCTTAAATGCTTTGGATTTGTGTTGTTGTAGAAATAGACATCACAAATCTTAATTAGGGGGATATCTATTTGCTTTAGATTCTAGAGATAGGATTAGGGTTAACATCCACATAATATCTAATTTTAATGTCTATGTGTTGTTCGATCGGTTGAGACATCGTCGAAAGAGCAATATAGTTGAACTCTCGTCGGTGTTACAAAAATGGACATTGATGTGAGAGATATGTGGTTATTCTGATGAGTATTGTAGATTGAGTGCGACAGAGTGATAAATCTAAGTTTGTGAGGAGTAGTTTAGATTCAAACCAGATAAGTTATTCTCCACCAAGAATGTATTCTTTTTATGTTCATATGTTATATTTTTCCGTTTTTACTTAAAACCCATTGAACCCAAACTCAAGAACTAAGAATCCGTCGAACAGTAGTTCAGTAGCACTAATCTCTGTGTACACGATAATTTTCTGGATAATTACTTTCAAAACTTTTTTTTTGCTTGCCGCTTTACCGCTCCAAGATAGGGCTCCTTGTTGTCTTTATGTGGTTGCCAATTGTTTTTTTTTTCTTTCATATTTCAACTTGTTTGTCTTAATGTACGCAGGAAAATAATAGTGGAAATATGAGTTGCAAACTATTGTTCTTCTAGACAGGAATGTAATTGAAAGTGTTAATTGTTAGGCTTATAAGCTCTAGTCTTATATATCTTGATCTAAATCCTTAACATCAATTTAAAAGATGGCTGCGATTTATTTTCATGCATGAAGTATGGAAATTTCTTTACTCACCTCCCTCTTTTCTTGGTTACCTCTGGTGAAAAACCCAAAATACCCTCACTTCGGAAATGCATTTCCGAAACGCTTATTTTTTTTCAAAATTTGTCTTATTTCGGAAATGCACTTCCGAAAACACGAAAAAAAGGTGTTTTCGGAAATGCATTTCCGAAAACACCCCTTTTTTGTGTTTTCGGAGATGCATTTCCGAAAACACCTTTTTTTTGGGAGGGGGTGTCTTCGGATATACACTTCCGAAATATTCCAAGACCAAATTGGTCTTAGAATGTTTCGGATATACACTTCCGAAAGAATTCAATAATTATTAAAAAATTAAAATCAAGGAGAATCAATACAATTAATAGGTATAAAATTAAGGTGAATCAATAAAACAAAGGTGAATTAATAAAATCAAGGTAAATCAAAATTTCCTAAACAATTTTAAAGTTAAAAATTATTTTACTAACTTATATAAACAAAAACATCTTAATTTCATAAATAAATTTTGAATTATATAAAATTAAATATAATATAATATATAAATTTTGTAAGTTTTTTCTTTTAATAAGCAATTTGTGTCTAGCGGGTTTCGAACTTGTGATAAATTTTGTAAGTTAATAATTATTAATTTTGTAAGTGAAATATATAAATATATAATATATAAATATATAATAATTAGTATATAAATATATAATGATTATTATAAATTAAAACACTCATTGTTTTAATTTTTATAATTATTATATAAATGTATAAATATATTTATAATTAATATATAATAATTATTATATAAATATATAATTGTTTTTATAAATATATAATTAATATATAATAATTATTATATAAATATATAATAGTTTTTATAAATATATAATAATTATTATATAAATTAAAACACTCATTTTTTTAATTATTTTTGTAAATATATAAATATATAATAATTATTATAAATATATAAATAAAAAATTATACTTCATTTTGTAAGTAAAATTATTTTAATTTTTTTAATTAAAATTATTTTAAATTTTAAAATATGAATCAAAATAGAAATACATAATAATTATTATTCATAAATCATAAATTATATCAAAATATATAATTATTATTATTCATTACTCATAAATTATATCAAATTTATGATATATGAATTAATTAATATCCTAAAATTAATTTTTGGGATTTTTTTAGATTTTTTTTGTTGTTTCGGAAATGCATCTCCGAATTAGTTAAAATCCCAATTTTTTGGATTTTTTCGGAAATGAACTTTCGAAGTCTGTAAAAATTTAGAAAAAAATATATTTCGGAAATGCATTTCCGAAGTGGGGTAAAATGGGGTTTTCGCTGGGGTGACCCCATAGAAAGGTGAGTAAAGAAAAAATCATGAAGTATTTGCTAGTAGTGCAACTTGAATCTCTTCTTGGGTGATATTTTACTTATTATTGGAATCTCAATCTAAGTAATATAACACTTTTTCTGGCTCTCTTAAGCAATATTAATGATTTTGACATATAGGAAATATTTTAGCAATAAACTTTCTATAGCCATCTTAATAACTTACACATAAACACATTGCTTATAGGAATGGAATATCAACAAAATTTTTAAGAATTACTACGAAATTTTACTATTTAGGTTGCTAAATGCTAAATAATATTTTTTATAAATTAATTCAACTTTTGAAATATGAATAAACAAATAACACAATACATATCGCATGAGCGGAATTCAAACATGCTATATCTTAATTATTCATCTTTTAAAAAATATAATAAATTATTAGATAAAAAAATATAATACATATCTTATCAAAACCTAATATAAATAAAATATTTATTTTCATAAAATATTTTTAAAAATAAAAAAAGTTAAATTCTTTGTGGGATTTTAAGAAGTGAAATTTTAGTAATTAAATTACTAGATAAAAAAACATAATACATATCTTATCAAAATCTAAGATAAATAAAAAATTAATTTTCATAAAATATTTTAAAAAAATAAAGAAAATTAAATTGTTTGTAGAATGTCCTAATATTTTGATTGTCACTAGATACCTTATATTAAGCAATTTCTCGTCGCATTCTTGTTATTTTTCTTCGGCTCTGTGAGAAATTTTTAAAATACCTTCTGTTTTCAAAGATGCATCTTCGGACGCACCAAATTTCCATTTCAACCACATGTTATTTCAGAGATATATATTCGAAGAACTTTGTAGGGTGTGTTCGGAGATTCATCTCCGAAAACATATATATATATATATAAATATATATATATATATATATATATATACATATATATATATATATATATATATATATATATATATATATATATATATTTAATTTAAAAAATTAATTCGGAGATGCATCTCTGAATTAGGTGGGCATATTTAAAGCTCGCGGGAGACTCCTCCCACTTCTCCTTATTTTTCAGAAACAAAAACTTTCTCTCTACCTCATTCTACCAATTTCCGGTTCCCACTCAAGATCAAGTTTTGAAGCCACATTTATTTCTAACTTGTCATTCTCAACTCCCTCTAACTACTGCATTCAACATCATAGCATTTTATACCTTCGTCAATATATTTTTGAGTAAGTTTTTAACCTCGTCGCGAGAGGGCTCGTTAGCATGAACAAGCTCCGTTTTATTAACGCATTATTGAGTTTTACAATTTTTTTCGTTTTTAGTAATCGTTGAAACAAATAACCGAAATGTTACTCGAATTAAAATTAGTTTGGATTGAAAGCACCACAATGTTACTAAACTGATTATGGAAAAAGACACAGATAAGAATTCGGAAATGCATATCCAAATTTACTAATCAATAGTTCAAATATACATCTCCAAACTTATTTCTTAAGAAATTAAGTGGTAGTTTGATTTAGTATGGAAGAAAGGTAACTTCGAAAATGTGTTTGTGAATTTATTCTAGAAGTGTATTAAGAAGATGCATCTCCAAATTAAATTTTGTCAAAAATAAATATTTTATGCGTTCGGAAATGTATCTCCGAATTTATCCAAGAATATTTTCAGATTTTGAGATGTGCATCTCATATTGTGTGTGTGTGCGTGCGTGCGTGCGTGCGTGGGTGCGTGTGTGTGTGTGAGAGAGAGAGTTTCAAAAACCAACATTTGATGTAACTCTTTTATACTCCAAAGGGTACTTGTAAACAAAATTTAGGTTGAGTCATTAAAACTTCAATTATTTTTTAATAAAACATGTGTTTTTTTATGTATACACATCCGCTGTTTTGATTAAAAGAAAAATGTTTTCTTTTTGGAACCATAATATACATCATTCATATTTTTTTAAAAAAAATTATTCTCATTCAAGTTCAAATCATTTTGTAAATCAATATGAAATATATAAATGATGTGAATGATAGTGTGCAATATAGGATGCAATTACAAAATTAAATATGCAATCCTTTCTAATTAACAATTTTATTAACAACAAAAAATAGATCTTCCAATACATTATATTTGTGCATAAACATATTCTCACCCCAATTATGCATTATTCTATCAAATAACTTTATCATTGTCCCAAAAGAAAAACTATCATTTAGTCTCGTGAAACTTATAAAAAGAGTAATGAAAAGTTAGTAGCAATGAAAGGTTAAATAATACTATCCACTTTACTTTCATGAAAGGTTAAAACATTTATTTAACTATTAGGTGACCTCTATACGAAGTGTGCTAAAGAGACAAACACAACACATTGGTATAATAAGTTATTTTAAATAATGACTAAAATTTTGTGAAGTGTTTTTACAATTTCACTATTTCATAAGTGCTAAAGAATTATTTAATTCTTTTTAGGCAAATCTTAATACACTATAAAAAGACCAAATCTTGATATAATTTTACATGAACCGAGAGAATATATGACTGGAATTCTCAAATTTGTTTATGCTATGGTTCTATTTCTTTTCTTACTTCTTGTTGCAATGGAAGTTGATGGTGGTAAGTCATTTTTTTAAATATTTTTCATTTTTTTTATTCGTAATTTGTACACAATCTTTTATTATATGTTAGTAATGTTATTTTATTATCTTTTTTATTACAGGATGTGTAACTGACGCCAATTGTCCACAATATTGGATAAAGATTTATGTTTCTAAATGCATTAATTTCAAATGTTATTATTTTAAACATGACACCTTGAGAGGAGCACACTCTCAGGATTCAAGCGTTTCACCGCTAGATCACACACACGCACACTGATTTCAAATGTAGAGAGATGTGGAAATGGGATTAGAGTTGCAATTTTTAAGATTGTTTAGTTATGGTTGTGGAAACGGTGAGATATTGGATCGAACTCTAGTATGGTCGAAGGGTAGCTTCTTGGTTCGACAGGATTAAGCATGAAGTCGAAGGTTGTTCACATGCTTGTGTCGAAGATGCTAGGGTTGTTAGCATGTTAAATTAGGTTCTAGTGTTTAAACCCTAATTTGTTAAGTTAGCTTGTTTATTAAGTTGGCTTGTGTAATGGGCCTTGTGGAAAAAGCTCATTAGTTAGTATGTTAGGTTTTATTATAAATAGCATACTAGTCTCTTATCATTGCTAAGCTGCAAATCCTAATTTAGGGTGAGAGAGGTTCTTTGTTATTCTTGTAATCTTGTTTTAAGAGAGTAAAAGAATAAAAGTTATAACCAATTCTTGTGTTCTTATTATCTTCCCTAATTCCTATTGTATTTTGTTCTTGACATCGTTTTTCATAATAGAAACCTTTTTTCTTCTTCTTTATTTTCCTAATTTAACAATCCTTGCATTTGATTTTGTATTTTAAGATAACGATAATGCAAGAAAGAGGATTAATTAGATTGTATTATTCTCTCTTAATTTTGAGTAAGTTTTAGAAAATTTGGCTCAACTGGAGCTTGACAAAGTTCTTGCTAAAGAGATGTTTTGGTTGGAGAAGTCCAAAGTTAGATGGAATTTGGAGGGGTATAAGAATACTACTTTCTTCCATATAGAGTCAAAAATTAAGAGCTCTAGCAATACCATCTCATTCTTAAGAAATGGAGAGAAAATCATTAATGACATTGTTGATATGGCCAATCATGTTGTTAACTATTTTACTAAAATTTATTGGCTTGCATATATTTCTAAGGACTTGTCTATGGTGGATGAAGTCATTGAAAACATGGTTGACACTACCATGAACAATTTAGGGGTGGAAAATTTGGGGTGTGCGAATGTTAACCTTTGAATTTTTTTAAGGATATTTTCGAATTTTTTAATGGTGACTCTTCAGCATTAAGAATGGGAAGAACAATTCCCTAAATTTATTTTAAATTTAAAGGCGTTGTTTGGTTGTGCTTAAAAGCCTTTATGTATAACCAACAATGCGGTTGTTTAGATACTTCATAAATCTTCAAGTTGACGGTAAAGTAATAAAATAAATTGGTCTTTGAGTATTTTATATGGATTATGTGTCATCTTGTTGTGAAAACAAGTCTATTGAATTTGTTGATATCTTTAAAACATCAAAATATTTGATATATGAGAGAAAGAATAGTGACAACTAAAATAATATGCTAATTTGTCAAGAGTGAAGACAATCCCACAACCAACAAGAAGAAAATAAAAGATAAGAACATATACAAACTTGTTTATCCAATTCGATAAAAGTAATTTACTCTGAAGAATATAGCACCTCTCTGATTCACTATACTTCCAAAAATTGTTACAAGAGATTATAAAAGAGTTACAAGAAAGTAGTCACTGAAGTTTTCAATAACAAACTATATTTTCTACCAAGCGGTTCTCTATATCTCCAATTATCTATATATGAATCACACAAACCCAAAAATTTTAGAAGTGTTTCACAATTCCGCTAATTACCTTCAGAGGTTTCAAAAATTTCAAAAACTCTAAGAAATTTCTACCATTACCTCTCTAAGTTTTCCTACTAGGATGGTCACATATTTTCTCTTCCTTTTAAACTAGATTTTGAAGGTTGTAAAAACAAGAATGAAAGAGATACATATTTATAAATGTTGAAACCCAACAGATCCTTAATGGGGATAAAACACAATCCAGTAACGAAAAAATCCGCGAACCAAAATGACAAATTACAATATAAGCAAATTGTCTGAATTGGACTTGATGCTCGATGGACCCGAAGTGACTGGATCATACCCAATGTTTGATTTACTAAAATTTCTCAGCAAAACCAACCCGTAATGTCACTAGGACCACCGAGAGTTTTCGTTCAAACTGTCGTCATAGCGGTGAAGGAGATAGTTGGACCTTCGTAAATCCTCCGCCATTGTCGGTCACCACCTGCTTGACCGCCTCGCGGATCCAACATTTTCTATCGACATTCTTGTTGTTTTCCGACTTTCTAATTTTTGACAGTCTTGAAACATGTTTCATAACATTTCATACCTTCTAGATAGAAATGGAAGACACAGTTTAAAATTTCACCAACTAGTTGGATAAGCCTGATTTGCGCAATAGGAAAAGCTTTAACGACCTTCAAGATAGAGTAGGTTACAATTTTCCTACTCCAAACCTCCATAAGTTGTTTTGGCATCGTTCATACTCTAGAAACTCAATGACAACTCTGCGGTCAACTTGTCTTCTGTAAAACTCATTAAAGTAGTATGAAACAACCTTTGGAAATCTACTATGTCTTGACCTCAAATCTTGTAGATTAGTCTTGTCATGAAAGTGTTCACTAGATGATGATTAATGAGCAGCAACAACATTGAAACCTTTTGAAATGTATAAGCCTCGTATTAGATCATTTATCTATGATCATTCCACCATGCAGAATTTTCAACACCACATGTTCAACTATAGTGAATTAGCCTAGATCATTAAACATGATCATGGTTAATAAATTTTTCTGAGCTATGGATAATTACTGTGACCATGAAAATGGTAGAGTGTGGATCCTAAGGGCCAGTAATAAAGTGGACATTAGAAGAATGAGTAGCATTGACCACGTGATTCACTGTGGGATATATGAGGTGGATGGAAGGTTCAGACACTGGATAGGAGAAGAAAACTTTGGCAAGATATTGATGTAATTGATGCTGCTCAGCATGGGCCTTGGTGTCTCATGGGCGATTTTAACAATGTTTTGAGTATAAATGACGAATTGGTGGCAAAAATATTTAGGATTTTGAGTATATTAATTTGAGGATTATGATGGAGAAGTGTGGGTTGTTTGAAATAGATAGCAAAGGAGATAGATTTACTTGGCGTAATAAGCATGTTGAAGGCACAATTTATTCTTGTATTGACATGACTATTGCTAATAAAGATTAGTGCCAGCAGAATTTGACAAGCACTCTCCATGTGCTTGAACCTGGCATATCTGACAATGCCATGTTGTGCATCAAGGCTGAGGAACAGAATAGGCAAAGGAAAGTTATGTTCAAATTCATAAACATGGTTACTTAGAGCGGTGAGTATAATACCGAGGTTATAAGAAGCTGGAACAAAGGGACTATAGGCAATCTTAAGTATGCTCATTGGCAGAAAATGATGAGGTTGCAGCCTATCATAAGGAATTTGAATAAGCCTTTTATGGGGATAAAGAGACAGATTAAGCAGGCTAGGAAAGACTTGACTGAGATCCAATATTATAAAGGACATAATGAATGCTAATATGAAAAGGAAGGAGAAATATTATACTGAGAAGCTTATTGAGTTGACTGAAACTAATGAGCAGATTATGAGACAAAGAGAAAAAGTAACTTGGATTAGGCTTGGAGATAGCAACAATGCCTACTTTCATGCCTCAGTCAAGAGTAAACAGAGTAAAATGAGTATTCACAAGTTATGCAAGGATGATGGAATTGTTGCCACTAGCCATGAGGATATTACAAGGGAAATTATGCAGTTCTATAAAAATCTCATGTGGACTGCTCAGAAGAGTATGGAATATGTGGATATAAAATCTCCGAGGAAAGGTAAGTAGATCAACATAAGCCACATGGCTATGTTGACAAGACATGCTGTTGTGACAGAAATTGAGGATGCTTTGAAAAGCATTGGAGATCTGAAAGCTCCGTGTGTGGATGGCTAAATTTTTTAAAGCATCTTGGAGTACAGTTAAGCATAATGTGATTCAGGTGGTAATGGACTTCTTTGATAGGGGGATTATGAACAGGAACTAGAATTAAACCTTGGTTACTTTGATACCTAAGCATGATACTAAGTGTATCAAAGAATATTGACCAATCTCTTGTTGTACTACAACCTACAAGATAGTAGCTAAAGTGATGGCCAGAAGAATGAGTATAGTCCTTCCTAGTATCATTGGCAGAAATCAGACAGTATTTATCCCTTGGCAAGACATTCATTATCATGTTCTTTTGTCTTATGAGTTTATCAAGGATTATAATAGGTAGGGGTATGCCTAGATGCATGGTGGCAATGGATATCTAAAAGGCGTGTGACTCAGTTGTCTGGCAAGCTTTGAAGAGCATTATGGCTGAAATGGGTTTTCCCAAAAAATTCATTGATTGGACTATGTTAGTTGTGACTACTGTGAGCTACCAATTCAAAATTAATGGTAGGGTTACTAAGAGTATGCAAGCTAATAAGGGGCTTAGGCAATGAGATCTCATATCCCCTTTGCTTTTTGTGGTGGTTATGGAATATTTGCATAGGAAGCTAGAGGATTTGCAGTGTATTTTCTAACTTTGATTTTTATAACAAGTGTGAGAAGATAGGGATTATTAATGTTAGTTTTGTTGATGATGTGTTGTTATTTTCTAAATGAGATAATATCTTTGTTCAGCTTATGATGGATAAAAATGAGGCTTTCTCTCAATCAACTAGCTTGGTGGTTGATCCTGCTAAGTGCAAGATCTTTTATGGTGGCACAGAAAAATCTCAGGAGGATCAACTTGCAACCATTACTAGCTTTTCTGTTGGTTGTTTGCTTTTCAAATATCTAGGGATACCCTTGATAAGTAAAAAGCTATCTAATAATCAATGTATTAGTTTGGTAGAGAAAATTCGTTCCAAGATTCGACATTGGTCTGCTCAGATGCTTAGTTATTCTGGAAGGCTCCAGCTTCTTAATAGTGTTATTTTTTGCACTACTAATTAATGGTTTCAACGTGTACCTTTGCCAAAATGTGTAACTAGAAGGTTGGAGACAATGTGCAGGACTTTCCTTTGGACAGGAAAATATGATAAATCCAGAAGAGCACTTGTAGCCTAGAGTAAAATTTGTGAACCAAAAAATCAACGAGGCTTGAATGTGTATAATTTGGAAATATGGAACAAGGCCTACCTCATAAAACTACTTTGGAACTTATGCAGGAAAACTGATAGCTTACGGGTGAGATGGGTCCATAGCTACTATGTCAAAAAAGATCAGATCATGAATGTTAAGTATCATATTAAGTATCATTGTACCAATATGAAGAACCTTGCAAGCCAAGAAAAATTATTTTGATCTAACTCTCTCTGACCCCTAAAATCGACTCATCTAGTGCATTCTACACTCTCATAACTATCTTCACCGAAGGAAATTACAATGTGAACAGAATCATCATTTCTATCTTCTCGAGGCAACCCCTAATGAAGTGAAATTTTTTTAACTAGTGAATCATTTTAACCTTGACTTATCGAACCTATTTGATTTAGACATTCATCCACGCTACTCCCTCCTCTTGAGACACTCAAGTCTTCACCTCTATTGTCAATCTTCAATTCTTTCACCTTTGAAAAGTCCCTAGATCTTACAATCGTTTGGACTTCATCCAAAATAATAGTACATTCTTTTCCATAAAGAAGGACATTCTTGAAGTGCTTTAAGGATCTGGGTAATGGGCTTAACAAGAATAGAGTTTTATCCTCATCATTATTTTCACCTCTATATTCTCCAGATCATCAATAGTCTTTTGAAATTTTGTCAACTGCTCCACTATAAATTTGTTCTCTACTATTCGAAATGAATAAAGTTGTTGTTTTAGGCATGCTAGCATCAATGTCTCAACTTCAATGATTTAATACATTTACTTTGAGTTAGAATTGCTTGCATTTTCCCTTTCCACATCCCAAAATCGTTGTCTCCAAAAATATCTTGATCAGCCATGTAGAACTCATGATGTTCACTTGTAAACAAAATAAGTTATCTTTCGATCGACGCCACTTTAACAAATCTAGTAAATTTATTGATTGCTTTAAACATACTAAAAAATATGATGTGTGGGAGAAAGAACAATGACAATCAAAATAAATTGATGCAAGCAACACAATAACTATGTAACTTTCCAAGAGTGGAGGAAAATCCTCTGCAAGCAAGAAAAACTAAAAGACAAGAACACAAAGAAACTTGTTTTTCCGGTTCGATCAAACGGTTCTTCTATAAGGGAAAGGGCGGTTTTCCTTTTTTTTTATATTTACAAATATTGTTACAAGAAATTACAAAAGAGTTACATGAAAATAGTCAATCAAATTCTCAAAAACAAATTATATTTTGATGTGATTGGATGAACTAGTTTAATAACCACCCGCCCATGAATTATTATAACTCCATGATTACCAATAGCAATTAGGGGTGTATATGAGTTGAGTTGGACTGAGTTTGGCCTAACCCGTTATCCAACCCGTTCAAACTTTAATGGGTTGGGTTCGCTATCCAACGCGCAATTCTATTATCAAAACCAACCCGAACCGACCCGTGCATTTATGGGTTGAGTTGGGTTTGGTTCGTGGGTTGTGTTTTAAATAAAATAATAATAAATTTTTTCAATTTAAAAATATTGTAACACAATTCGATACATTTATGCTCATTTCTAACACACAAAATGGATGAAGCACACCATATAATATCTAATAATATTTATCAACATGACATAACACTAGATAATAGTATAAAATTTTACAAGACACGTTATTTTTATAAAATACGTAAATTGGAAATGATACAGAAGAAAATAAGAAACAAAATTTAGTCTTAGAATTACGTAAACTCATTTATTTAGTAATATCATTGGTGGAGAATAAAACTTTTTTTAGAAAAAATATGGTTAGTAATGAGATAATAATTTATATTTTTATTTAAAATAATAATATAAAAAATAAGAAATTAATAATGTGACATCAATGGGTTGGGTCAATGGATTCACGGGTTGCAAAATTCAAACCCGATACCCGAACCAAAACTATATGAATTGTTGTGGGTTGGGTATATCCATAAATGAATGAGTTCGGGTAATTTATGAGTTGGTTCGATTTGGGTTATCGGGTTCGTGGGTCGACCCACACCCATGAACACCCCTAATAGCAATGCTCTTTTTGGATTTATGACAATCTCAAACCCTATTATTTTTCTCTTCATCACTCAAAATTTTAAAGCATACTTACACACATCTCTTTGTAAATGTCATTTGATGGCCTTCTTTATATGGAATAACATTTTCCGTGAGTAATATCATTTTTAATCTTCAACCACCTCGTTTGTGCATGGTTAGGGAACGTATTCATTACTCCTTTATTTTCTCCAGTCTTTAGTGCAGCAGTTACATGAGATAAAATTAAGGGTCTCCCTCATTTGACATCTTGAATTGTGTGCAATTGAAAAACTCAAGTGGGTGTCTCTTCTATTATAAAGTTCTAAACAATATCAAGATAGTGGAGTATAAGTCTGGGTTAGATTAAAATCAACAACCTAAGATTTAGTTGGAAGAAAGAAATATAGTGTAATTATAAAAAAAATAAAAAAGACTAAACAACCAAATCATTACTTAAAATTATATTAATTGAAAGAAAAAAACTGCCTTCAAAACAACCACAAAAAACGTGTCCAGTTCAACATCGATAAAAGAAGCTAGTATAACTCATCCATAAAAAATCAAAATTGTAACCAGCCAAAAGTAGCTGGTATAACTCATCTATAATTTGCCAATTCATTGAATGCTGCAAAATTCATTGTTCATTAAACTTCTCTAATGCGATCAAAATTTCCTCCATTTTTCACATTTTTGCTGTGATTAAATGTCATATACCTGTATCCTATGCTTGCATGGATTACAACAACTTCAAAGCCAACGCTTCTGGCTCCTCCTAAGTAATACCTTGATTACCTGTATCCTATGCTTGCATGGATTGCAACAACTTCAAAGCCAACGCTTCTTGCTCCTCTAAAGTAATACCTTGATTACCTGTGACTTGTTTTCTTCCACCTTCGTCACTGTCACTATCAAAGTATACTTTACTCTTTTTATGGCGTTTGTTTATAGTTTCGTCTTCTTCTAGCTCAGAGTTATCATCTTGGTTGTCCTCTTCTTCCATATTATCAGCCTTCCATTTCATTTTCTGCTTGATTCTTTTTTCTCTAAGTCGCTGACGCTCTACAAGTTTGTCTTCCTTGTCTGCCTTCTTCAAATCCTCTCGCATCCTTTTATAGTATTCAGCTTTTTGTTCTGCATGAAGATCAGATACTTAGATATTGCATGCTTTAGCAATGATCACATATTGTGAACAGATGGGGACTAGCCATGATTAGGTTGAACTCAACAATGATCACATACAACAAAAAATACGAAAGGATAAGGGGTATCATACTACCATACACAGAAATTGTCTTATGTCGCAGAATCTATTGGGAATTAATGGCTGTCATATTCTTTATTGTGCACTTAATTTAAAGTTTTAAAACAAATTTACCATTTAAATAAAATTATAAAAATAACGAAAGAAATGAAGCCCTGATGCTTATTTACCATTACTAAAAAAGATAGAATGGGACAACCCACCCAGTTGACACACCATATTTCCTTTGTCTAATTTGACTTCCAAAACAAAAGACCTTAAGATTGAAGTTATAGATTTAAGTTTTGAATCAGCTTGAAAAAGAAAAACAATAGGAAAGGGAGAAAATTTGGAGTTTAGGTACGTCGAGATAATAGATAAAATATGGCTTCAGTTGCACATACCTGGATCAATTAGCAATGAATCCTTGCCACTTTGTGTGCCAGCAATCCTGGCTAGTGGAGGAAGTGTGTTGCCTTCATCATCGAATACAACCCGATTCCCAAGTGGTCTATGCACATTAATCTTGAGCTTTTTTTTCTTTAATAAACGAGTTGCTGGTCTGCATACGAAAGATCTAAATCAGTAAAAGAAAAAGTACAAGCTCAAGACTCTCCGCGCCAAATGATTCCGACCAAGAAATAACACAAATCCTACTTAAAACAAATCAGATTGTGAATTTTTCACGAGCCATCACAAGCTTCAATTTAGAATTTCCACTTGTCTCATTCTCAGTAATGTGAAACCAGAAGACTTGTATGCCCCAATTGAAATTATAAAAATACCAAATATAGGGACGTACATTAAATCTCCAATATCAGCTGACTTTGTGTCGTCTTTCTTTGAGGTATCAACTGGTAGAAGAAGATCGTTTTCAATTTCCTCGTCTCTGACAACAACTGTGTCTAGCTTTTCTCTAGAACCTTCTGTGACATTTTCCTGGTTTGGATCCACTGGTTCAGCTAAAATTAATTTTGTTGACAAAGCTTTAGATTTAATTTTCTGGTTTATAAAACGGATTTTGGGGGTCATCGGTAGACCTAATGATGCTGAATACTCATCAATAGGAAGTTTCAAAATATCAAAGATCTCTTTATCCTTTTGGAGATGGATGGATCTCAAGTAGGTGACAAATGCCCTTTGGGCTCGCTGCTGAAGTTCTGGGTACTTGACTAGTAAAGATGCCAACAAGCTGGACACTGGTTGCAGTTTTTCTTTCTTTGGCTGAATAATCAGCAAATAAAGCATTGTAAGCAAATATGTTAGAGAAAACATGACACAGACACCAAGCCATATAAGAAAATGACATCTATAAATATGACGTCGATGTTAAATGCATTTCCAGAGCAAATGTACCTTGAGTAAATGCACTGGAACCTTTGCTGCTTCTAACTTTTCAATCATTTGAGTTTCTGAAGGCAATAGAAATAAAACTGACTTTCCATCAGATTTATAACGAGCAGTACGGCCAACTCTATGTATGTAAGATGCTACATTTTCAGGACAATCTACCTACATAAATGTAAGAGAAAAGTTAGATTCTAACCATAATAAGAAGCTTTTACCTTCCAATACCCCCACCTGAAAGCTTTAAAACTTGTATTGAGACAAGAAGCAAGCAAAACACTCACCTGAACAACCCAGTCAACTGCTTTATTAAAATCAAGGCCTCTTGCAGCCACATCAGTTGCGAAGAGAACTGAGCGATTCTCACAGAAATCGGAATATATTGCCATTCTTTTTTCTTGTTTCATCCTCCCATGGAGGCACTTCAACGGTATGCCAGGGTGAAGTTTTCTAAATGCCTCATAGACATAGTTTACCTATTAAACAGGGATGTGAATGGTTAATGATATGGAAGATTTCTGAGCAGAGTGGAAATTTGCACCAAAAAAACACATACACATGATCAACACAAATCTTTGTAAAGGAAATACTTTCTCCCTGTTTAAATGTAAGAATTGTCGACATTTTGTCCTCTGCAAATCCTTTAAAAGCCTTCCAATTACAATAAAATACAATCGGTACAGCTGATAAACCAGAACAGAAGTTCCACAAATGCAGACTAAGGGCCAGATGATTGAGTACTTAATTTTTCAGCTGCAAACTGTTTTTAATTTTTCATTTTGTAAACTTTTTTGAAAAACTATTTTTCAGAAAATGTGATTCCAATCAAGTAGAAAAATCTCCTTGACAAAGGAGAGAGAAGTGGAGTTACCTGTTTACAACTTGATAGAAAGACAATTGTTCTGAACTGTAGATGGGTCTTTATGAAAGTCCACAGCATATCTAACTTTTGATCCAGAGGAACAATCATCACAATTTGCTTCAAGAGAGTAGGAGTGGCAGCCACAGACTCTTCGTGTACACTCAGATACTCTGGGTCCTTCAAACTTAGCCTTGCAAGATCTTGAACTGACTTTGTTTGAGTTGCTGAGAAAAGCATAGTTTGCCTACGTTTTGGTAACTGTGAGATGATTGCATTTAGATCCTTCTTGAATTTACTGTCAAGAATACGATCAGCCTCATCTAGTACCAACACCTGTATCCAAGTCCATTCAATTGTCAACTATTTTTACAAAAGATAAATATCTGTGATCAGGTTCATCTAGCAAAAATAAAACAGCCTACTTTGGAACATAAAATTAGAGCTATTTTCAATAAACTTCCTAACAAACGCTTTTTGAAAAGATAGAAATTAAAAAGAATCCAATAATATCTACAAGTATTTTTATTAAGAGTCAAGAGTTTTTTGAAGCAATGGTTTCTCGTATGAGCTGAAACTAACTCCAAACTCTCCTTTAATTACTCCATAAACTCCTATGGGTTAATATGGACTTCCCTTATTAGGAGAAAACCATAAACTCATTTTAATTGGAAAGCTCCTATAAGTTAAAAGCTAATCCAAACTTAGCCTTATTATGTTATGCTTAACAAGGAGTCAAGGACTCAACCATATAAAAACATAACCACAAAGATACTATGATTTCAACCAGTGTTACAAAATCACCTAGGAAGCTGCTATTAAGGAGGCACAAAATTGAAGGTCAACAATGCATAGAAAAGTTCACGGGGTTGTTAAAAAAATATTGAAACAAAAATTGAGACGATAAAATGTTTGATTGCAATTCTCAGTCAATTTATTCCAAGAAACAAGAAATAAAGATATTATATAGACCTGCATCTGTGAACAATCAAAATTAGGAGTTTCATCCATGTGTTGTAGAAGGCGACCAGGTGTGCATATCAAAATGTTGAGCTCGTTGACACGTTCTTTCTCAGTGTCAACATCCTTACGACCACCAATGAGGAGACCAGCACTAAAACCATGGTACTTCCCAACAGAATTCAACACCTCGAATATCTGACCAGCTAATTCTCTTGTAGGTGATATTATTATGCTCCCAACCCCATCTTCAGGTCCCCATCTCTCTTTATACAATTTCTCCAAAACCTATCATTCACAAAACAAATCCTCAAAAACCAAACAAATATTAACAAACAAAAACCAAATCATCATTTTGGTCACAAACTTCTAGGAGTTAACAATTTAATCTCAAGTAAACCACTAATTTAGTAAAACACTTATCACTTTCTCTTTTATTCAGTCCCTAAACCATATGAAAATAATAAATAGTACTTAAAACCTACGAAGCACGGACACTAGAAACACAACACTGATATTGACATGTCGCCACCGGTAATAACTTGAAAAAATGAATAAATTAAACTTAATCACAAGTGTCGGTGTCAGCTTTGAAAACTAACACAGACACACCTTTTTTCAGAGGGGTCGGTAGGTGCTACAGAGCTTAAAACTATATGAAATTCATCAAACTAATCCCTAAAATCTGTCTCTTTAATTCCTAGAATCTCTTGCCAATATATAACAGCAGGAACTAATTTTAACATTATTTCATATAGGGTTTCATATAGTTAAAGAACTAAATATTTTTATATACTTTAGGGACTAAGTATAGTGTTACTTTTAGACTAATTGATGGTTTAGGCATTAATCTTTCTAATTTGCCTTGTGACACCAAACACAACTCCAACACTAACACGGCAATACCAGTAATAATTTGAAAAAATTGAATAAATTAGAAGTAATCACAAGGGTCGGTGCAAGTGTTTGTTACGGACAAGTACACACCTCTTTTCACATATGTCGGTGCTACATAGCTGATAACTAAAACCCTAAAATCGAACACTTTCATTCAATTAAAGGACTAAATTAGCTAAATACTGATTCACTAAAAAGAACACAAACAATCAAGTATATACATGAAAGTTTCACCATAATCACTCAAGTTTCAAAAGCAAATAAAACATATCCCCAACCTAACCCTAATATAATTACTGAAACACTCACTGGGATAATGAAAGCAAGTGTTTTCCCGGAGCCAGTTTTGGCGGCACCGAGAACATCACGGCCACATAGTGCATGAGGAAGAGAAGCTCTTTGAATATCAGTCATGGAAACGAACTTGCATGCTCGCAATGCGTCTTTGGTTTTCTTCGACAGTGGCAACTGCTCAAACCGCACCACGCCGGCGTAGCGGGAGAACATATTGTCGCCGAGGTGACCGACGGGGGAGTTTTTGGGGAGAGGTGGTAGAGACATTGGGTTCACACCGGAATCTGGTTTCTGGAACTGAATCCATGAATTCAGCTGCTTAATCTCATCTTCTTCTGAGAGTCGTTGTTGTTTGCGAAACTGCTTGGATTTAGGTCTTCTCATTGTTCCTCAATTTTCAAACTGAACTTGCAGAGAGATGAAGGTTGAAGATGAACAGAGAAACGTCGTCGTTTAGGTTTCGTTTGCGGCGGAGTTTGTGGTTAGGTTAGGGTGTTCGAAAATTTGAAGTTGCAGTGAAATTCACCAGTACATAGAAACAATAAACCGGGTCTAAACTGGCTTTGATCCGATTCATAAAATAAACCGGTTTAAGTCAAATGGTTTAGAGAAGCCAAATATTTCCCACGAAAACAAAAACAATTTTGAAATTATATACATATAAAATAAACCGGTTAAAATCAAATGGTTTAGAGAAGCCAAATATTTCCCACGAAAACAAAAACAATTTGAGAAATGATATTCTTATACTAAATGTGACACCTACACCTTGATATTATACTATTTTATGTATTTAGAATGTATAATAATTATTTTTTCAATGTTTTGACATAGACAAACATATATTTATGGTGTATTTTCTAAGGTGTAAATGTATGGTGTATGATTCTTGGTGTAAGAATAGCAAGTCTCAAACAATTTTGAAATTATATACATATACACTTTAGATATTTCATTTTAAAGGTTTATTTTTGGTGAAAGATAGGGAGAACATCCTCCATCAACTTCATTAAAATTGATTAAAATTATTGAGGGGAAGGCAATTCTACAAGAAAACTTGGAATAGATTCTTAAGAAAAAAATGTGTGGCTAAAAGTGTAAGAGTTAGCATTGTTGTCTTTACTGTTCGGATTTTATGATGTATTTCATGTATCACAACCTTGGAAATTTATTACAGATTTTTTGCGACCTATTCTTTCGTATATTGTTGAAGTGGAAGTAGGTCTCTCCTTTAAACTCAATCGAGCCGAATTATGGATTACGCAATTAAGGTGTTAAGGAAGAAGGAAATAACTCCCGTAAATGTCTTTTGGGGGAAATCGCATCCGGGTGAAGCCATTTGGGAGCTTAAGTTGGAGATGCAAGATTCGTATCCTCATCTTTTCAGCTAAATTTCTAAATTTGAGGACACGTTTTAAATTAGGGGAAGAATGTAATGCCATAGGCCTCTCATTACTAGTTTCCAATATAGTCATTATGCACTAGTATGGTTAAATGAGTGATTTACTTGTAACGAGGAAATGCAACCCTAATCATGGTCATAAGCCCTAATTAGGAAGCAATGGCTTGATTAGTATACTTGATGTAATGAAATAGGCAAATAAGTCTTTATGCAAGGGCATTATTTAAGGTAATTGGAAGAGATTTTTCCTCATTTCACTTGTGTTTTACTTTTTCTAAAATCCAACAAACTTGAAAAGAAAAAGAGATAGTGGTGAGATAGAGAAGGGGGCGGAATTTAGAGGAAGAAGGGAAAATTTTAAAGCCAAAGAGCTATTCTTCAATTGCATATGGAACTTTTGAGGCAGTCTTGAGGAAGAATACATCAAGGAAGCTTATGATTATCGATTCTCATCATCACCACAATTTCCCATCATTTCAGGCTTAAACCATAACTTACAAGTTTGAGACGGGTTCTAGTTAGGTTTGATTAGGAATTAGTACCACGTTAGGAAAGCATGAGGGAAATGGCTTTATTTTATGATAATTGTTCTTTCTTGTATGATGTGTGTGTGTGTTATGTGTTCTTTATGCGTGCAAATGGTATGAATTACTTGTTGAAATGTGTGTGATCACCATGTTATATCATTACATGTTGTGATTCTATGATCTCCATGTTGGGATGCATGAACTTCTTATGGTTGTTATTGAAAATTTCTCTGGTAGAGTGGCAGATACAACATGTTGATATTGATGTTCCAACATCAGAATGTGACATCAAGACATATGTTATGGCATCTGATCCTGATACAGAATGCTCTTAGCTAAGCATACTAACATCCTTGAATGTTTGGATTTAAAACATTTACCACAATACAATGTCAAAAACATTCTGATTGATATTGTATTCTTCTTTTAGCATCAAAAACAAATAATACATGGCCCTTGTTAATGATCATGATTAGCTCATTATTGATCAAAAGAACACAAATTGTTTCTTAAGAAGAAACAAATTATCAGACTTGGCTCATAATTCAACTCCTAAATTCACCATAATAAAATATTCCATCTTTTAAATAGAGGTGGTACAAATTCCAAATAATGAATTCTCTTAAATGAATTAGTTTAGGTTTGGAGAAAACATTGATGACTTGAAAGCTACTTGATTCAGTGCTTACAAGTTCTTTTAGAATCTCTTTTGGAGTGGCAATCTGCTTAGATGATGTTCCAACATCTGTTTGGACATCATACTCTTTCTCCTTGATTGAATCATTGACTTAGGTTCTGGAGAAATCATAACTTATGCCATCAGCATAGTTCATCCTTCTGGTATCTTGAAGGAGATGATGAAGATTTTTTATTTTTCTTTGTCATGAAATAAACAAGATATTCTTGTAGAAAAATCATCAACAACCTTAAAGATAAATTTCCCACCTTGAATAAATCTTTATTGAACCTTTGGTAGGAAGTTCTAAAACTTTGTCAACAGTCTAATTTTGCCACTTCAGTATGACAACTAGGCTTCATCTTGCTTTTGATCAGCGAGCATGTAGATGAGCTAGTGGATTCTTGAGGAACCCCACAAATAAAAACTATCCTTTATGTATCTCCATTCATCTTGATAGTGACCAGACAATATATCTTATCTTCATAACTTGGTCACACAACTGACTTATGATTATCATACTAGTCATTAATTCTATCAGCAAGTAGAACCTTAACAAGACTAGTTTACTTTGTTCCATTAATCATCTCAGAGATGGAGTGATACTTTTGCACATCACGACTCTTTTATTCCACTCGTGTATTTCGAATAACTAGTATCAAAGAAGATATACTAGTCTTCTTAAAAAATAAAGGAAAACACCTTCATTGTGTTTTGTCCTGTTACCCTAAGATTTTTATGAACAGAAAATAAAAGTATACCCAACTGGTGACCTTAGAAGTTAAGGGAAGAGGCTTAAGAATAGAGGCGTTTTCAAGAAATTAAGGCTCACATGGAAAATGTACGAAAAGTATGTCGAAGACACATGCAGGTCGAACCGACTGAAGTGGAAATCATATGAAATAGTCGAAAGGGTTCTTGTCGGTCACATAGGTTTCTATTTTACTTAGCAGAAAATCTCCATTTGCATCCCTGACAAGCGTCAGCGTCGAAACCAAGAGCGATTGAACTTTGAAGAAACTATGGCGGGAAGTTTCAAATTCAAAATCTAAGGGTACTTATTCCTTGGAATCGTGCCTTACAGTTACAGGCGCCAAAGACATGGAAAAGTCTCATGGAGCAGTTGCCATTTTGCTTCACTATCAGCCGTAGATTAATTTAGGCGGTTATCTTATGTACTACTATAAACAAGTCGTTTTTGTGTAAAGTTAAAGGTGTTCGCTGGTATATTCAAATTACTTGCTAATACTCTGCCCAATTTCTGACTGTAGGAAAGAAAGAGTTGTTGAGTGCTTGATGTACGTGAATCACCACCATTATTTCAATGCATAATTTTTATCTTTCAGTCATTTATCTTTGCATTTTTACTTGTACTTTACTTGTTAATCAACATTCATTTTATACTTTCACGTTCATAAAAGAGTCATTTGCACTTTATTTCGTTTAGAAGAAAATCTGGATCTAACACTCCCTGTCGATCACGAGCCACCACAGTAAGTCAGGATCTCAACGTCTAGATTTGTCTGTATTATCAGACATAGGTTTGTCCCTGTCGGTCACGAGTCATCTGACAGTCGAACCTAACATTGTTTGGAAAACCGTTGCATTGGTCACAGCCTTAGAAAACCGTTTCTTAGGCCATTTCCCTCGACAGAGCTAGTGCAACCCCATAAATCTTAGCACTTGTCCTAAGATCAACTGGTCGATCTTGCAAGTAACCCTTAGTTTTAGGACTTGGGGAGGACCAGCGGTTGTTTACCAATTTCCACAATAAACATGTCCCTTGTTTGGTCAACCTTTGGGATAGAAATATCTTGAGATTAAGGAGGCCTAATGTGCTCATCCTTTCCCATAGAAGTGACATTTTTACTGTTAATAACTTAAGAATACCGAGGTCAGGAATGATGTTGAGACATGTTGTAAGATATCATTTACTCAGCTCTTCCTCGAATAGAAATAGATATATGTCACTTAAAAATTTTCTCTACTTGTCAAAGCCTTGAAAATAAAACCATATTCCTTTTAGGCTTCCAATCATCTTATGATCTTGCAGAATTTCTCAGCATACTAGAGCCAATTGTTCACCATTCTCACAAACTTGGTCATGATTTCAAGTTTGGAATTCAAAGAGGTTATCTCATCCTGCAGGTTAAAGATAGTATACAATCAATCATTCTTCAAAGCCTGTAGTTGAGATCCAATTACCTTTTGTTTTTCCCTTGCAAATATCTTCATTTGATGCAGCTAACCCATATGAGTTAAATCTTCATTGCAGAAGTTCACAAAAGAATCTCGCTTTCCTGTTTAGACAGGTACAAAATCAGGATCACGGTCCTGAACAAATTTTGAGATAAAAGGCCCCTTCAGTTGATTCTAGATAAAGGAAGGGCATTTTGCCAAAGTAAGTCCAAAGCCTTCTCATATCGGTTGATCCAGCTTCACTTAAACATCAAGGATCTAGTTGATGTTAAAAAAAATATTTTTGACATCTGGCTTTGATCTTCTATTTTTCCAGAACATGATAACAATGCATAATGGCATTGAAAAGCAACCCTTCTTCAGAGATTTAGAAATGACCTCCTGAAGAGTTTGAAAGAAAAAGTCATGCTCTTTCCTCCCAAAACAATTGGATATGCCTTTATGAATGGACTTGAGAAACTCCCAAGTATTATAGGTCACACCTCTTGTGATGATCAGTCTGACTAGAGCTTGTGAGATCCATTGATCACACCTTCAGAGATATAATCTTGACAACCTTCAAGATTCTACTATCAATAAATTCCAAAATACTAGTATTCTAGTTTTTCCAGAGACATGCAATACCAGAAAATTATCTCCCTGAAGCTCACCCAATTAATAGATAGGGTGCCCGCTCTGACACCAATTGAAATTTCTCTGGTACAGTGGCAAATACAACATGTTAATATTGATGTTCCAACATCAGAACATGACATCAATACAAATGTTATGGCATTTGATCCTGATACAGAATAATAACATTCATCTAAAACTTTTGTGCGCAGATAAATTACAGAGTGACAACCAGCACAACTTACAAATTGAGATTGATGTCTCAACACAAATAATAATGTCAGGAAAGATGTCTTAACATCATCTGCTGACAGATCACATATTTACCAACAAGAAACATATCCAGAATGGTAAATAACACAGAATCATTAACCCAGTTCAGTGAAAACAACACCTAATTTGGGGGCTACCAATCTAAGAAAGAAGTCCACTATCAACAGTATTAGTTCAAAGCTAAACTCCCCTATTTACAACTTATCTCCTAATCACTATCTAGCGCTACTTCTTCCTAGAAGTCAACATCTAGACCTGAAAATCCTCATCCCACTTCCCATCACCGTAGTGATAAAATAGTCACACCCCCTGCGACCAAAGAAACTAAAATAGAAAGATCACACATTCAAATAAGCAAGTCACAAACTGGTGACAAGGAAAGACTACACTTCTAGTAAAATAAACTTAGTCATGCTTCACAACTTCAACCAAGAACAAAACTTGATCTTGCTTAAAAGTTTCGATCAAGAACAACACTCAACTCTATGCTTAAAAGCTTAAACAATGAGAAAAATACTAAACTCATTACCTAAAGGCTTTTGAGTGAGAACAAGCAACTTGACAAACAATGAAGTGACATACAGTCTACCACCAGTATCAACAGATACTTGGGAGACTAAGAACACACGAGACTCTCAAAAGTGCAACTCTAAGACTTCCCCTAATTTGTAATTCTCCAGACACTTTTCTATAGGTTAGGATTCTCTTTAAATGGTCTTTAGGCAGTTAATGGGCTTCACAACCTTTGCCCCAATCTCTACTTAGTTCATACGCTAGAGATTGCACCAAATCTGCAGAGCCATCTTTTGAATCTTGGAACAAATCTTTAAGTTTCCTAATTAGTTCAATCAACCAATATTATAAACTTTAATTCTGATGTGATTTGATTCCAAAGTTCCAAATTTAAATGTTCTTGGCCTGTGAATATAATTGAGATATGTCTTAACAGAAATATCACAAAATCAAATCAAATCTGTCAAGATTTAAAATAGCTTGTACTGATGTTCTGATTCAGGATGTCATGAAATCTGTTATAACATCTCTCTTCCATATAAGCTATAGTTCAGCTGTATCAGTAATAGTCAAGATGTTACGACATCGCGCTCAGCATTGTTAAGAACCACTATGTTTTAACAAAATTGTTGTCAACCCAAAATCATGGAACTAACAGTTATGATTTCATGACCTTCTTGAGGTAGGATGATACTTGTTGTGCATGTATTGTTTTAATGGAGTTTTGATCCTCTTAAAATGGTAGAATATGTTAGAACCTATTTGATTGTGTTTTAGCTGTTGAAAAACTAAGTTAGAACATGAATTTTTGAAGAAAATCGGAGGTGTAGTTGAATACATTTTTGGTGTAATCGATTATCATCCCTAAAAATTTGTTTCTTTTTGGGACATAATTGGTATGTGAACGTGATAGAATAATATATGATATGATGCTAACATTGTAAACAATACCATATCATTTGTTTGGTGGATACATAATAAAAAAACATGATATAATTATTTTATTATTTCATGCATTTAATACATGTTTATGATAAGATAAATATTAAAATTAAATTATAAATATTTTCATAAGTATAAAATATTTAATAATCTAAATATAATAAAAAAAATTAGATGAGTTCCATAAAAATTCAGTGGCACTACTAAATAATCAGTTTCAATTTTAAAAAATTACAAAAAAAAAAAGTAAGTTAGATAGGTCGCAAATAGAAATGATATATATTATATAAAAAGACAAAACTACAATATATAAATATGATTTTTAATTTTACAAAATTTAAACCAATTTTATATATATATTACATTTTTAATTGTAAATTTATTTTTAATATATTAATTTTAAAAAATTTTATTTTTATTTTTAAATTTTGTTTATTTATATCATATATATTTTGAAAATTTAAAATTTTAACAAATGTATTTTATAAAAATAAATAAATAATTTATTTTCTTACTATATCCTACTTATTTTTAAGCTAACCAAAATTTAAAATAAAAATATACACTATATAGATAATATAGAATAAATGTCATAATTAAACTATCAAATTTTTTTATTTATCAAACACTCAATTGAAACAGAAAATTATATGATTATCATATTCTATCTCTTATAATGTGCATTAAGATTGAATGTGTATAAAATATATATATATATATATATATATATATATATATATATATATATATATATATATATATATATATATATATATATATATATATATATATATATATATATATATATATATATATATATATATATATATATATATATATATATATATATATATATATATATATATATATATTTATCTTTTGACACTTATCAATAAGGTTCATCATATAAGAGACAATAACATTAAGCACTAAAAGTTTGTCAAACATAACCAAGTACTATTTGAATTCCAGCAACATTTAAATTGAAAAAGCAATTCAATTCATCAATTAAAATTATTCAAAGGAAATATAGTCATTTTTTTATTGGTTGAAAATGAGTCGAGTTGATTCGAACTTGCCTCGGCTCAATTTGATTCATTAAGACTTGGCCGAGTTCAAGTTCATGACGAATTTTTTTTCCAGCTCAAACTCGACTCGTTAAGAATTGGCCGAGTTTGAGTTTGAGTTCGAGTTTATCTCGAACTTTTTTTCAGGTAAAACTCGACTTGTTAGAAGTTCACGAACATCTCGATTCAGCTCGTCAGGTTTATCTTGTTAGGTTCAACTCGCTTATTTCACGGACTTAAAAGTAATTTTTTAAAGTTTTTTTTTACATATATATTTGACATTTTAAATTAATATTTTTTAAATAAAAAATATAGAAATAAAATAAAAGTTATAAGATTGGAATTTATACAATGTTAATTTTATTTGTATAATTATTTGTAGAAATATTTTGCTCACTAGAGAATATAAATTATCAATTAAAACTGTTAGATTAAAATAAAATATGATACTAAAATTTGGAGAAAATATTTAGAAAATTTCTTTACCCACCTCCCTATGGGGGTCACCCCCAGCGAAAAACCAAAACTACCCCTGCTTCGGAGATTCATCTCCGAAGTTTTTTTTTTTTTGATTTTTTTTTACTTTGGAAATGCATCTCCGAAAACACCAATTTTTTGGTGTTTTCGGAGATGCATTTCCGAAGTCAAAAAAAAATTCAAAATCCGTGCATATTTTCGGAAGTTCATTTCCGAAACTGTTGCTGCATATACAAATTTCCCTCCTTCACTATTTCATCATTTTTCTCCAAAACTTCTCAAAACCCTCTCTAAAACCCAATAAATCTCCATCAATTTTTCGCCCTAAAATCAAGTTTCAAACCGTTGATCACGTTAAAGGGAGCATAGAAAGCTACAATTTCAGGTAAACATCTCTCTTTTCATCCCCTATTTCACTACATTGATTCAACAAATTTAAGCTGAAAACTGATATGGTTCGGAAGTTCATTTCCGAAATATATTACCTAAAAAATTTCGGAAATGAACTTCCGAAATATGCCCTGGCAGTTAAAAAAAAAACAGTTTTGGCCAATTTTGCTAATTTATTCATTTGTTAGGTATGGTGCATCCAGACAACATTGTGCAAGACGATGGAGTATTAGTTCTGAAAATTGTCAACGTTAATAATGATCCGGTTATTGACGTTACTCCTATGATCAATGCGGTCGATGTTCGGCAACATTTTACAAATGATCGGAGCTTCGGTAGTTGCGAACAATTGATTGATTGGGTTCGGAAGGAAGCTAACAAACATGGATTTGGAATTGTTATTTTAAGGTCGGACAACGGAAATAGTAGGCGGAAAGCTTTCGTTGTTTTGAATTACGAACGGGGTGGTAGTTATGTACAATCAAACCGGGTGCTAAAACACGAGGACACGGGATCGAGAAAGTGCGGTTGTCCGTTTAAGTTGCGTGCTACTCTGAGGGTTGATGATTTGTGGCGGTTAACCGTAATTTGTGGAATTCATAATCATGCCTTGGATGTCAAGTTACACGGACATCCAATGGCGTGTCGTTTGTCCCGCGAAGAGAGGAGAGTGATATCGGACCTAACGATTGTCAAAGTGGCGCCTCGCAACATACTTGCCGATTTGAAGCGTAAGAAACCGGGTAGCGTTTCAAATATCAAGCAAGTTTACAATGAACGACACAATCTCAAGGTTTTAAATATGGGCCCTCGGTCGGAAATGCAACAACTTTTGAAACTTCTAGGCGATAACAATTATGTTTCAAGCTTCCGAACCTCCGAGGACAAAGTTACGGTGCGTGATATTTTTTGGAATCATCCCGAAAGTATCAAATTATTCAACACATTTCCAACCGTTCTTGTCATGGATTCGACGTACAAGACAAACAAGTATAGGCTTCCTCTTCTAGAGATCGTCAGTGTGACCTCGACGGACAAGACTTATTCGGTGGGGTTTGCTTTTTTGGAGTGTGAAAAAGAAGACAACTTTACGTGGGCCTTGGGAATTTGCAAGTCTTTGTTAGTTGATCAAGAGGTTATGCCAAACGTCACTGTCACCGATCGGGACAATGCTTTGATGAATGCGGTCGATACCGTCTTCCCGACATCTACCGCTTTACTTTGCCGGTATCACATAACTTGCAACGTGAGAAGCAAGTTGAAACCCGCGGTTGGGACAAAAGATAGGCCGGATGAAAATGGTAAAGTTGTCAAAGCCGGTGTTGTGGTTGATAGGATAATGGCGGCATGGAGGGGAATTTTGGATGCATACTCCGAAGAGGATTATACCGAGAAATTGGTACACTTTAGGTCTTTGTGTGGTTCCATTAAGACTTTTTGTCATTACGTCGAATCCACCATTCTTGACAAAGTTAGAGAAAAAGTCGTGTGCGCTTGGACAAATCGGGTTAGACATCTTGGTTGCACCACGACTAACCGAGTTGAATCCGCACATGCGGTCTTCAAGAGGTGGTTGGGTGATAGCAAGGGAGATTTGTGTCGCGGATGGGACACCGTGAACCAAATGCTTGAAAATCAACACAATGAAATTCAAACATCGTTCGGTCGGATCAAGACGGTTATGGAACACCGGTATAAGGGCCAAATTCTATTCTCCCAATTGATTTACAACATATCTTGAACGAGTTTGAATTTTTTGTTTCATGAAGCTAATCGGTCGGAGACCACGGGGACGGATAGTTCATTATGTGGGTGCACCATTAGAACTACATACGGCCTTTCGTGTGCTTGTATACTTGCAAAAAAGAAAAATTTGAATTCACCCATACGCATGGATGAGGTAGCCGACCGTTGGAAGAAAATTCGTTTTGATGATTTTGACCCGCCGAAAGAAAATGACTCCAAAATCACCATCTCCGACGAGTTGGAAGTGATAATGGAGAAGTTTGCTAAAGCAGACGACACAACAAAAATGCACATAAAAGAACAATTGCGAAAGATCGCATTTCCGGAGACCACCGATTTGAAATCGCCATCTCAACCGGTTAAAACGAAAGGTGCACCGAAAAAGTCCAAAATTACACAAGATGACACGTCAACAAAACGATCTCCTTCCTACTTCGAACATGTTGATGCATCGTTCCCAGAAATTCATGAGACACCGAAGTCTAAGTGTAGTGGTAACAAAGGAGCCCGTATTTCGAAGCCACCTCGTACACCGCCGATCAAAAAATCACCAATTGTCTACATTGATGAGATGCCACTTTTTATGCACAAATATATCGATAACATCGTTGATGTTGGAGGCGACGACAATTGTGGATATCGGGCCATTGCGGGTTTGCTCGGTAAAGGGGAAAATAATCACACTTTAGTCCGACGGGAACTCATTGCTGAGTTGACTTCGTATCGGGACATATACGGCCGACTATATGAAAATCAAGAAAAGTTTGCAAAAATTCATGATGCACTTGTTCCATCACTTACCGATATCGCTCCGGTTTCGAAGTGGATGTCATTCCCCGAGATGGGTCATCTAATAGCAAGTGCATATGATATGGTGTTCGTCGATTTGACGAGGTTTGGACTAAGTGAGACTTTCTTTCCACTTCATAGTCGATCGCCGTTGGACGCGTCGGGCCGCATCATATGCATCGGGTATCTACGATCGCGGCACTTCGTTCAAGTGTTTTTGAAACCGGGTTGTCCTATACCGGCTACTTCTAGTCAATGGACGACACATCGTTCAAATGAGGCGGAGACTTGGCCGGATCCGTTCGTTTCGAGGATGGCGGAGTTTGAAGAAATCATGAGCAAAGAGCACGAGCAAAATAGAGAGCGGTCGAAGAACGTGCCTATTTTGGACTTAGGATCCACCGATTGGTTCGGTGAATTTTAGTTTGTTTCGGATCGTTTTTGTTTGTAACGATCATTTTTTGTATGTATTGTTGTTTATCATGTAAAATTGGACCGATTCAATACATATATAATATAAGTATGTTTTATGTCATCTTTGTCTAATTTATGTTTAATGTCAATTTCATTTGTTCAATTTACACAACACACTAAGCAATCAACAAAATGTAAAATTTAAGTCTGTTTCTGCATAATTCGGAAATGAACTTCCGAAATATACATGTCTGGAGCCTATTTTCGGAAGTTCGTTTCCGAAATGTCCCCTGAGGCAGGATAAGGTTTGTTGGGCCATCAATGCTCCAATAAGTCTATAAATACTACACACTCTTCTTCATCCTCTTCACACCACAAAACACAAATGACACAAACCTACCCCCACCTAGCATTCGTCTACTTTGAAGCCGGCTACCCGATGCCGTTCCAATTTCGCTTCTCGCGCGACACGCCGTTTGCGGAGTTGATACCGTCGCTCAACACGCTTTTGCGCTATCCCGAGAATCGAAAGGTTGTCAAGCTCGAGTACTGCTCGCCATCGCTTAACGACGAGGGAGGCATTAAGTTCACACCTTTTGAGATCAAGAACGACGAAGATTTAGCGGTTTTGTGGACAACGTTCGACCGATTTTCTTCGAAAGGCCCGATCGAGTTGGACGCGAAACTTCAAAGATCGGCAGACGACGTTATCAAAATGTTGACTCATCCCCACCTACCCGTGTTCAACAATATGTAACTTTAATTTTCAGTAATATTATCGTTGTAATCTTCACCCGATTAAATAAAGCGAATCGTTGTTGTTTTTCATTTTGATTTTGTCCAGACATAAATTCGGATGTTCATTTCCGAATTCCCTCAAGGGGGGTGCGTTCGGATATGAACTTCCGAAACACCACATTTTTCTGAAAAGTAACTTTATTTCGGAGATGCATCTCCGAAATCAATATTTTATATTAAAAAAACACGTTTTCCGAGATACATTTCCGAAAACACCTTTTTTACAAAAAAAAACACCTTTTCAGAAATGAACTTCTGAAACAAGGGGTAGTGTGGTAAATTCACCAGAGGTGGGCAAGAAGGTTAGGAGGTGGGTGAAGAAATTTTCAATATTTAAACCTACTCTTAAAGACAATATAATCTATCTCATACATAATTGAGTTGACTCATGAAACAATATCAATTGCACATTATATTTGCAATATCAACTCCTTAAAGCATGTATTTTGAATGACCAATTCATCGGCAAATCAATTACCATCCTGCAAAACATCTATAAATTAGTACATTCATAATATATCATTCAAACATATATATTTACTTAATTTATTTCCTTACTATTCTTGTTTTTACTTGCATAAAACAAACCAAATAAAATTAGATATATGTTACTTAGATATGCCTAGCAACTTTAGAAAGACATGATATAGAGTTTTTAAACTTATAAATGTTTAGTTAGTTGTTGCATAATATTCGTAAAATTTAATTTTAGTATTTTAATCAAGAGATGATAAATATACATAGTTCTTGAATATTTTTTAGGATTTAGAATTTACATCACAAGGTGGAGTTATATTGATGGTTGGAGATGAAAATTTCTTAGGTAAGAGTAGGGCCGTATTTGATGGTGTGTAAGACATGTTATCGCACAGGATAGAATCATGACTAACCTACACAGGACCTCAAAAAACTTAAATTACTCTTGGTAAGAAACGATCTATGGAGATTCCATTATCTTTATCAAGAGATTTTGTGTCATCAATTTAAATCCTAGTTAATGGATTAATTGATTTAACCATCACAAGAACAAATTTACCAATGACTAATAATGGATCGGGAATATGAATTTCAGGTGATGATCTCATAATATCTGAATATTCTAAATATAATTCATCATCCGCTTCAAATTCTGAAGAAATTTTATTTATGTCAAAACTGCTATTTAATTGTTGATTCCATGTGTTTGTGAGATGTTCCATCTTCTGATTCCAAAAGGAAAAAAGAAATAAAAAAACAAAAATCATAAGAAATGGGCTATCTATGAACAATAAATGCCAATGGAAGATTATTTAAATTATCCTCCACCATTGCAATTATAAGCATTAATTTTATTTGAATTTTCAAAAAAAAAAAACTATTAGAAACAATAAATTATTTGTTTTGATGAATGAAATTTATCTCAAATAAATTTGTTGAAGAGTTTTTGACCTATTAATTTATCATACATCCTATAATATTATAAATTAATAAGACATTAAATACTCAATTAAAACAATACATACAAATTTTATTTAGAATTTATGCAAAATCTAATAAATTAGAACTCGTGTTAAATTAAAAACTCTACATAGGCAACAGATTATATGAAAATGTCATGTAGAAAAAAGAAAAATTAAATTGTACAAATATATCATCCACTACATGCATGTATATTTGATAAAAATAAATTAAAAAAAATAATATGTGGTTCTTACTTTAGTATTTATTTGCTTGTTATTTGAAATAACCCTACAAGAAATATGTTCCTCAGCCCACATGAATTTGTGACGTGTTTATCATATGGCTAGAAATTTGTGGTTGCGACGTGGTTTCCACGTCACTACACCTTTTATAAATAAAATATTGAAGATAACGTAAAAATGGGGGGAGTCAGAGATATTTTTTTAAAAAAATATATTTGTGATGTGGTCATAATGTCGTTGGGTTTAAATTAATTTAAAAAACATTAAAAACCCTAACAACCTGACAGAGGAATTTCTGAAATTTTGAAAATTTTGGTTGTGTCGTGGTATCCACGTCGCAACGCTTTATACGAAATATTCGCTGACCTTGAATTGACTTAATCTGACTTGACTCAATAAAAGCAGTTAATGCAGTAGCCGTTGGAACTATTGCGTCATACTTTCCACGTCGTAACTAGCGACATATCCCACACGTGGCAAACTTCTATCTGTTGGAGAAGTTGCGATGTGATTTTCACTTCTTTGGGTTGCGTCATGGAAACCACGTCGATATGACCCATTATATTTAATGGCAACTTTGTGACGTAATTTTCACGTGGCAATAAAAAAGTTGCGGCGTAATTTTCATGTGGCAACTGAGATGTTGTGACATGAAAATCACGTGGCAAATGATTTTCATTTTATCATTTAATATATTTTAATTTAAGTTATATACTTAATATTTTTATTTTATGTATAGGAGGATTATCAAACATTGCTTGTACAATTTTTGGTCAATAATCCCCAATATACTCCTAAAGAGTCAGAGCCGCTTCATCCAGATGTGGATTTTTACATTTGGAATGAAGTCGTTGGCGGAAAAGGGCCTAATGGATGCTTTTTTGGTGGTGGAAATTTGGCGGGTAGTTTGAGAAGTGGAGATAGAACTTTATTTCAAAGAGTTAGAGATGGGGAAGGAACTTCACGTCTAGCATAATTGACACCGCAAATGATGGAAACAATAAGACAATTGGCGCTAACTAAGGCGAGACGCGAGTCAGCACAACGTGAGGCGGCGCTAAAAGCCTAAATGGAGGAGCAACAACGACAAATAGAGGCAATGGCAAAGAGGCAAGCTGAAATGGAGGAGCAAATGCAGTTATTTATGCAATTCCAACAAAGAAGTGGTAGTCAACCGTTTGGTGGAAATGTAGGAGTTGGTGGTGCACCGATGGATGGAGAGAATGATGATGATATGAACCTTGACGATTTTTCCGACCCAGAAAACCCCTACGATTAATTTTATTTTATTTTTAAAAGTGAAATTTGAAATTGTGTAGGATGTTAAATTTAATTTTAATTCATATTTTTTATTATTATATTATAAATTTAATATATTTTAGTATTTTGTTTATTATTATATTTTAATTTTAACTGTGTTTATTATTATATTATAATTAAATAATTTTTTTAATTAATATTTATTAATTTTGAATAAGAAATAATAATAAAACCTTTTTTACAATAATAATTAGATTTTTTTTTTAAAAATTAATTTTTGTGACGTGTTATTAGGGGTGGCAAAACGGGCCCGGCCCGCGGGGAAAGCTTGTTTTACCCGCACTTTTTTGCGGGACGGGGAGAGATTTTAGTCCCGCTCCCTTTAGTGTGTCCGCCTCGCCCCGCCCCGTTTTTTTGCGGGCTTTTGCGGGCATGAGTTTTTTCATACAATTTTACTATTTTTAGGCCTAAAAGGTTCAATGCCCGCGGGCTTTTCCCGCCCCGCCCTCACTTTTTTGCGGGGTGGGACAAGATTTTAGACCCGCACTCTCTAATATGCCCGCCCTGCCCCGCACCGTTTTTTCGCGGGCTTTTGCGGGGCGGGCCTAAACGGGGCGGGCCTGCCCGTTTGCCACCCCTACGTGTTATACATGTCACTAATTTGTGACATGTGTAACACGTCGCAACCTTCTAAAATAAACCAAAAATTTCCTAAAAAAATATGTGTAGGAAGTGAAGTGTTTTTCACATCGCAAACTTGTGTCATGGATATCACGTCACAAAAATTCTCCGTATTCTGTGCTTTGTCTGTTCCAACAGAAAAAGATTTTGGTGTCTGTGTAGGATGTTGCGACGTGATTTCCATGTCACTATTCAGTGACATGAAAATCATGTCACGAATGAGTTGTCACGCACTCCCAAGCGACATATATGTTCACGTCGTCAAATTTGTGTTGTGACGTGATTTTCCACTTTGTGGCAAAAAAATCACGTCACTACAGAACTTATTTTTTTGTAGTGTAGAACATTTGTAAAAAATAATATGTGATCCTTTGAACATAATAACAAAACAATAACAACAACAACAATATATATATATATATATATATATATATATATATATATATATATATATATATATATATATATATATATATATATATATATATATATATATATATATATATATATATATATATATATATATACATGGCCACGAATATTTTCTTACTGTCCTAGATGATTTCACACGTTTTACATGGATTATTTTTTAAAATCCAAAGCTGGCATTTCTCAACATGTTCAACACTTTGTTACATTAATAGAAAACCAGTTCCACACTTGTCCCAAGTTCATTAGAACTGATAATGGTCCCGAGTTCTTAATGCCCACTTTTTACATGACCAAAGGCATTATTCACCATAGATCTTGTGTTGAGTCTCCACAACAAAATGGGAGAATTGAACGTAAACATCAACATCTCCTCAATTTTGGTCGAGCCTTTTTTATTTCAATCCAAACTTCCAAAATCTTTTTGATCATATGTCATTTCCTATGCTACATACATAATCAATGGAATAAACACTCCTCTTCTAAACCATCAGTCCCCTTACCAAAAACTCCACAATACTCTCCCTGATGTCAATCAGATTAAAGTCTTTGGTTCTTTGTGCTTTGCTTCCACACTACAAAACCATCGCACTAAAATTTCTTGTTGAGCCAGAAAATCTCTATTCCTTGGTTACCAACTTGGTTTCAAAGGTTTTGTGCTACTTGACCTTTCAGACAATGAGATCTTTATTTTTAGAAATGTTAAGTTCTATGAACATATTTTACCTTATCATTCTCCTCCTATTGATACCTCTCCATCCTGGGAATATTTTACTGATGTCTCCAATTCTACACAAAGCCCTAATCCTGCCACCTTATCTAACACATACATCACTCATCCCTCCACCTCTACAGACATTTCTCCATGCTCTTCTTTACCTACTGATCAACTTGACTCCCACACCAGTGAACCCTTTTCAGATATTACTGAGCACCCACTTAACCCTCCACCTCTTCGTACTTCCTCCCGAACCCGACACAAACCTCCACATATGCAAAACTACGTCCGTGCCTCATTTCATGATGCTCCTCACCAATCATCCTCAGGTACACCATATTCTATTTCTAACTTTCTGTCTTATTCGAATCTTTCATCTGTTTATCGCCATTATATACTTTCCATCACAACATACACTGAACCTAAAACCTTCAATGAGGAAAATAAGTTCGAATGCTGGAGACAAGCTATGAAAACTGAGTTAGATGCTCTCAATAATACTGGAACTTGGACAATTGTCGACCTTCCACCAAATGTCAAACCTATTGGGTACCCGTGGGTTTACAAAATCAAGTATCATGCAAATGGTAGCATTTAAAGGTTCAAAGAGTGCTTAGTTGCGAAAGGCTATAACCAAATTGAGGGTTTAGAATATATAAATACATTTTCATCGGTTGTCAAACTCACAACGGTGCGACTTATGTTTACTCCAACTTCAATCAACTCATGGCACCTACATCAGCTCGACATCAACAATGCATTTCTTCATGGAGAATTGCATGAAAACGTCTACATGGTTATCCCTCTGAGTGTTACTACACATAAGAAAAACCAGGTGTGCAAACTATCCAAGTTATTATGCGGCCTTAAACAGGCAAGTCGCCAATCGTATGAGAAGTTGACCTCGTTAATTGTACACCACAGATATCACCAAGCTACTTCAGATCATTCCTTGTTCGTCAAGTATTCTAATACCAACATAACAATTCTTTTAGTCTATGTTGATGATGTCTTACTTACAGGGAATTCTCTTGAAGATCTCACTTTTATCAAGAACACATTACAGGAAGCTTTCAAAATCAAAGATTTGGGCACCTTAAAGTATTTCCTTGGCTCGGAGGTTTCACATTCCTCTAAAGGCATTTCTCTATGTCAACGCAAGTACTGCTTAGACCTCCTCACAGATTCATGTTTACTTGGCTCTAAACCCGCTTCAACTCCCTCTGATCCTTCCATCAAGCTTTGTTTTGACGATGCTAAACATTTTCCTGACATCCCAGCTTATAGGAGACTCGTTGGATGTCTCATATATCTCAATACCATGCGTCCCGATATTACGTTCATCACTCAACAGTTAAGTCAATTCCTATCAAAACCCTCAATCACACATCATAATGTTGCATGCAGAGTTCTTAGGTATCTCAAGTCTTGTCTAGGTGAAGGCTTATTCTTCCCATGCAGTTCAAAACCATGTCTGCTTGGATTCTCGGATGCCGACTGGGCTTGTTGCAAAGACACTCGACGTTCTATATCTGGTCCCTGTTTCTTCCTTGGCCAATCCCTCATATCGTGGCGCACCAAGAAGCAACAAACCGTATCCAGATCTTCATCTGAAACCGATTATCGTGCTCTTGCCGCTGCCACATGTGAACTTCAGTGGCTCCTTTATCTTCTTTGTGATTTGCGTATTACTTGTGATAGACCACCCGTGCTATACTGTGACAATCAGAGTGCCCTTCATATTGCGGCTAACCTGGTTTTTCATGAACGAACCAAGCATTTGGAGATCGATTGCCACATCGTTCGTGAAAAGTTTATGGCGGAAGTTATGAAGCTTCTTCTTATATCTTCCAAAAGCCAGCTTGCAGATTTTTTCACTAGGGCTACGTTTGGGAGTTTGGAGGGGAAAGGAGGGGAGGGCTTTGAAAAATATGAAGAATTGGGTGAAAATGATAAAAAGATTTTGGGTATGAGGGTTTTGGAGGGTTTGAGTTTATTCATAACACCAAAAACCCCATAAAATGGGGGAACTCAAAAATTGTATTGAATGAGGGTTTTGGAAGGTTTTAAGGGGCTTTCATAAATTTTCCAAATATCTTTTAGGTTGTTATAGTATTCTGAAAATTAAAAATTTAGTAATAATAATGAGTCTTTTATCATTCTAAACAAAATCATTTTTTCAAAAAATGTCAAATCTTTTTCTATAATTTTTTAAAATTTTGTTTTTGGAAGGCTTCCCCTCCCCTCCCCTCCAAACTCCCAAACATAGCCTAAGTCTCTGCTACCACAGTCTTTCAATTTTCTCATGTCCAATTTAAACTTGATTAACATTTATCAAGTATCAAATTGAAGGAGGCTCTTAACTGTAATAATTAACTGTAATAACTGCTTTCTGTTATTCAGTTACAACTAGTTTTACTACTATACAACTTTCCTACATTAGCTTAGCATGTAGCCTTCACCTTGTATATATACCATACTATAGCTCCTATCAATACATGAGGAATTAAACTATTGTTCTATCTCTTGCACTGCTTTTACTTCATAATAATATGCAATTTAACTCAGTTGCCACTGATTTACAAGCAAAATAATGTGTATGCAAAATTATAGAACTGTGGTTCATAAAACTTGTTCACTTTTTTTTGTTTTGTTTTCTGATTTCCTCAAAATTTGACTAAAGCATAACATAAATGCTGCATGGCTTTTACACTTGCTGCATGGCTGCACTTGTTTTGATAGCAACCAGACATTCACAATTATGTCTAAGTGCTTTTATTTTTCAGTGGAACGATATTTTTATTTCGGTAAAGTATTTAAGTTCTATTTCAACATAAAGTTTCACAACTCTATAAAGATCGAATGTGTATAAATATATATCTTTATGTCATAACACTTATTGATAAGATTCACCATTCAATAATAAACCATAAGAGACCACAACATTAATTAAACATAACAACTTACTTAGGTTACAACAATAATAAAATTTAAAATAAACCCATTCCATCAACTAAAATAAAACATCAAGTTTGTTTAATAAAACAGAAAATAAAAAAATTCAACAAACCAACAATTTAACTAAAGCTTAAAAACCCTTCTCAAATGCCAATATCCTCTAACTCCCCCAACTTTATCAATATTGTGTGATATATTGCAATATCAACTCCTTAAAGCATTTGTATTTTGAAAGGTCAATTTGTCACCAAATCAATTATCATCCTGCAAAATATCCTATATATTAGTACACACATAACATATCATTCAAATATTCATTTTTACTTAATCACTTCCTTTACAATTCTCTTCTTTCTTGCATAAAACAAACTAGAGAAATTTAATTAATTTCTAAATTATATGATACCTGCATAAGTCTAGCAACTTTTGAAGGACGTGATGTAGAATTTTCAGTAGAATTTTTAGTGTTGTTGGACAAGACATGTTGGCTTGTGTTTCGATTATGCGATGACGAACCTACAAATATTTAGTTAGAAATATCACAATATTTATATAATTTAATTTTAATATTTTGATCAAGAGACAATGAACACACCTGATTGAAAAAGGCTTGCATACTCTGCAGCACCTAGAATTTTTCTAGAGAATTTATTTGTTATAACAGCATCAGAAGGTGGCCTTATACTGATGGCCGGAGATGGAAAACTCTTTGGTAAAAAAGGATCTCTACAGACTCCATTACCTTCTCGAGTTGAAACATAATAATCTTTATTTTTATCAAAACCTTTTTCATGATCAAGTGGCACCCCGGTTAATGGATTAACCGGTTTAAGTATCACAGGAACAAATTTACAAATGCTTTCTAATGGATCGGGAACATCAATTTCAGGTGAAGTTGACCTCATAATCTCTGAATAATCTGGATCAAACTCATCATCTATTTCAAATTCATGAAAATTATTCTTATTCATATCAAAACAGCTACGCGTTTCTTGATTCATTGGGTTTTTGAGATGATCCATCTGAAATTAAAAATCAAAATTAAAAAAATACTAAAGGATTATCTATAAATGATCAAAAGTAATGGAAGATTAGTTAAATTATCCACCTTATTACAATTATTAGCATTAACTTTTTAGGGTTAAAAAAAACTATTGAAATAATAATTAGATTGTTTTACTCAATGTAATTAAATTAAAGATATATAAATTAGGTGAAGAGTTTTTTTTTTTTTTGGTTACAAAATTAGGTGAAGAGTTGTTGATCCATTAGTTTATAATATCTAATAAATTTCATATATAGTCAGTCATATATATAAATAAATGGATCTTTGATTTACTTCTAAATGTTTTCTAAGAAGATGCATCTAATTCAAATATTTGTTTTCAAGAGAAATAAATTTAAAACAAAAAATATAAAATAATAAAAAAGATAGTGAAGATTATCACAAACTTATACTTAAGAATACTAGATTATATTTTTGTTATATCTACATATATCTTATAAAATTATAAATTCATACGATCTTCAACATAGAATTGAAACACTTTCTTTTTATATTTATACAATTTTTTATTTAAAATTAAATAAAACCTAAAAAAAATAGATCTCGGATTATATTATAAAAAATCTATACAAAAACACTAGATTATATGAAAATGTTATGTAAAATGAAAAAGAAAAAGAAAATTGTACAAATATATCACTCATCACACAGTATAATTTGATAAACTAAATTATGATAAAGAATATATGATTCTTAGTTTATTACTTAGTGTAGGAACCTCAGCAGCAACTATCTCTAAAACACTTGAAAAAAATTACTGTATTATAAAAAATTAAATTTTTTCATGATGACAATTAAAATCTTTAATGTTACAAAAAAAAAAAATTCAGCCGTTCAATGTTCATGGTCTATCAATGAATTTTTTTAAAAAAAATGCGAAGATAAAATATAATAAACAAAAATCTTGAGTTTACAAAGAAATGAGAGTGTAAAAAAAACAAAAATCATACAAAACAAATAGCTGCGGTACAAAAAATAAATGATATGAACATTGAAATGCATAAAAATTAAAACTTTTAAGTATATAGAGAATTACAAGAAGAACAATCACATACCGACTTAAAGGTAAGTAGACCAGAAAAAATGTGTCAACAAAAGTAGAAGAAGAAACGTCCAGAAAATTGTGAATGATTTGAAAAATTGATATAGAGTATATATAGCATAAAAATGGGTGAAACAAAGGAAAAATGTAGAAAATGGATAAACACAAATTTATTACTATTTCCTTTAAAAAAGAAATGCATGCACATTTTATTTTTTTGGTAAATCGTAAATAGGAAATTAGAAAAAATGGAAACTGTTATTCATAATTGTAAATAGAAAATTAGAAAAAATGGAAACTGTTATTCATAAAATTAATGACCATTTTATCTTGACACGTCGCTATTAGATGGCACGTAAATTATGATTAGTTTATAATACTATTCTGGACCGGGCCAATGGCTAAGGCATGGGCCAATCCATTTTTACACTTAGAACAGTCTAAAAGTCTCGGCCCAACTAGTTGGAGGCAAAGGAAAGTATTTTTCCTCCTGCCCCTCCGCCGGGGACATATCCTTACTTGGAAAGAGGGCAAGCAGACCACCGTTGTCCTCGACTAGGCCTCCATGAACGCCAACACCAAGACGTCCATTCTGCCCCGCAGTCAGAGACGAACAGTCATCTGCTCGTTGGGCACCGTTGCTGCTCAGAAGTACGTCTCTGCCTGTCCCAACGTCTAGTTTCGGACAGTCTTTCAGAATTTCTAGTTTTACGCCTAGATTCCTGACAATCACATATTTTGGCCTGAATTTCCGCATCTAGCCCAAAATATGGACAAATGACCAATCGCTGGGGGAAATATAAAAACCCTCTCATTTGAGAAGGTCAGTTAATACAAATCTTATCCTAAAAAACACTCAAACGTATTTGTGCTCCTACTGACTTTATCATCGGAGTTCCTTGCAGGTACACCCCTCCTCTTCAACATCAACATTGTACGCGAAGTCTTTGTCCCACTTTAGGTTCTGATCAACCGGTAAGATTAGTGGCGCCGTCTGCGAGAAGTTTTGTTCTCCCCATTTTTCTTTCCCAAAAATCAAATATCCAAAGAGCTTTCAAGATTTCAACCATGGCCAGTAAAGACGATGACCGCAATGTTCACCCTACCATCATCTCCCCCAAGACTAGCCTTAGCAACTTGAATCCCTTTCTAGAGAACGTAGTTCCCCAGAAAAGGGAATGATCTACAACATCTTCCTCTTCGGACGACGCACGCGATCTTGGCACCCAATATGCTGACACTAGTAAGATCAAGAAAGTTTCAGAGGGTGCGTCCGAAACATCCCAGCAGATTCTTGTGCCGGTCAACGCTGACCATATTGTAGCAGTCTTAACCGAGGCACTCAAGAAGACAAACTCCCTGATCCTCATCAAAACGAGAGGATCATGGCGTTGGAGAAAGCACGAAATTCAAGATCTCCCCGCGGAGGCACCAAAGAGAATCCCAGAGTCCTTATCCGTGACCTAGGGAGCACCGTTCAACTCAAGGGGAACAAGAATTTCTGGTTGTCAAGAAACATGAACTCACACTTTCCTCGATGATGAATAGGGGTGTTCGCGGACCGGTTTGGTTCGGTTTTGAGAGAATCCGATATCCAAACCGATTAAAATTAGGGTTAATGAACATTTTGGTCCCTCTAAATATTGCAGATTTCGTTTTTAGTCCCTCCAAAATTTTCCTTTAACAAATCGTCCCTTCAAAATTTTTCGTCTAAACTATTGGTCCCTAACGTAAAATTTGCTAGAAATTAGCTACGACTTTAGCCACTGATTAGCTACGAAATTTGACGTTAGGGACCAAAAGTTCAGAAGAAAAATTTTGAAGGGACGATTTCTTAAAGGAAAATTTTGGAAGGACTAAAAACGAAATTTGAAATATTTAAAGGGACGAAAAAGTTCATTAACCCTTAAAATTATATGGATTGGTTTGGATTGGATTTATAAGTTTTTGTGATAAAGCCCAAACCGAACCGAACCGAGAAACAACGGGTTGGTTTGGGTTGGACTGATCGGGTAGATAAACAATGCAAAAATATTTTAAAAAATAATAATTTATATATGGAAATTAATTTTTCATAATAATATCAGTAAATAGTATTAATAGTGTTTATAAAACTAGCACTTTTTCCCTAATAGATTAAAAATATCTAACAAGAACAATATCTAACATAAAGGCTTTTGAATCTATAATTAGTAATTTGAGTTTAGTATGATAGTGAATGTATTTCGTAACTCTATGCTCAATTAACATAATACACTAATAATTTTTTATAACTAATTAAAATAACATAACTTATCCATATACAACATTTCACTTTTTTCTTGTTGAAGTTGAATGTTTGATAGTAATTTTCATGGTAATTAATTATGATTGGTTTGGGTTGGGTTTGCGGGTAGAAAATTGAAAATCCGATGCCCGAACCAATTGTCATTGGATTTCATTGGTTTGGTTCGGTTCTTGCCCGAACTGAAAAAATGTCCAACCCAAACACTATGGTTTGATTTGGATTGCGGTTTGGTTCGGATTTACCCGAACCAATGAACACCCCTAATGATGAAGAAAAGCAAAGAGATTCCAAGAACAGGAAACTGATGCAAGCCTCCATCTGGCTCGAAGTGTCGATCAAAAAGTATATCTCCTCGCTAAGAGTGTGGTCGTCGACACGGTAGGAATAACACCTCTCCTGCTCGATCTTCTGGCTCCAACAACGAAGAAGAGCCCCGGGCCCGTTATCTCTTGAAATCGTGGCTACAAGATTGCCCAAAAGGGTTGGAGAAACCCCCACCTCTTGGCACCTACGACGGAACAAGCGACTCTAACGAGCACAATGAGAATATCTATGCTCTGCTCGAGTACCGCAACATCAGGGGCGCCATCAAATATAGGTTGTTCCCCACGACTCTTAGAAAGGGAGCCATGCCCTGGTAAAAAAGCCTCCCCAATGGGTCCATCACCTCGTGGAAACAACTTGGGAAGATGTTCTCCAGACACTTCACGGATTCTTGCCGCCATTCGAAATCAGAGGCCTCACTCGAGGCGATAATTCAGAGAAAGGACGAATTTCTCCGAGCATACATTAAGAGGTTCAACAAAGAGGCCGTCCATGTTTTCATGACCGATGACATGAAGAAATATCTGCTAGAGCGTGGCCTGTTCCCCCGTAGCGACTTTTCCAAGGCAGTTGGCATCGAGACTCCTGTTACCCTGAACGCCCCCTCCTCAAGGTGCAGGCGTACATCTAGTAAGAGGAAAAAGAAGCGGCCAATACGACTCGGAATTCGAGGCAGTAGGAGAATGTAAAGTCCTCGAGGCCCAACAACTTTACAGCATCTCGTCGGGGGGGGGGGGGGAGATAAAAAGAAAGAAGACAGATCCTGCGAGTCTCGAGAATACTTAGGGGCCACCTAGCCGTTTCCACGAGTACACGCCATTGGTCGCCTTACGAGAAAAAATATTTTATGAATGCGCCAACTCAGATTTCTTTCAAGATGGTGTTCGCTTTCCCCGACAAATTCCAGCCAAACCAAACACAAATAAAACTAAATAGTGCTGGTTCCACAAAAACCACGAGCACACCACCAAAGATTGTATTCACCTCTAGGATGCCATCGAGATCCTAATTTGAGACAACCATCTCAAACAATACACAAAGAAAAGGGATTATGCTCGACATGAGCCCCGAGAAACAAAAAGCGTCGAGGAGGAGAAACCCTCCTCAAACGATGTCAGCATGCCCGTAGCCTTGAACATCATGCGACTAGAGGACTTATACGTCCCAGACGAAGCCACATTCCCCCAATATCTGGCAGCACATAGTCCCTGGGAGAACTTTCCATCCTCCATGGTTATATCAGGCGGGGGAAGTAGCAATATGATTGTGGGCTCAATAAAAAGAAACTTCAAGAAACTCATCAATGCGAGCTCCAATATAAATTCTACCCTCGACAAGAGCCAGGGAAACTTAGTCCATATCGCATTATCCCGGGAGGATCTCCCCGGTGGTTCTCCTAACTTAAGCATTCCTCTGCTTGTACGGGCACAAAAGAACAACTTTGATGTTTGACGCATTCTAGTCGACCAAGGGAGTTCGCTCAATATCATGTACTCACAATTATTCTCCACGTTGTAGCTAGATGAGACACACCTAACACTATACGTAGGCCCTAATGTGCAGGGCTTCAATGGCGTAGTCACGAACCCATGGGGATATGTAGAACTGTTCATCACATTCGGGGCCGCAGAAACGACCAAATCTTCAAAGTCTAATTCTAGGTGATAGACTGCCCTTCACTTTACCAGTGCATCCTCGCCAAACCCACACTGGTCAAAATTATAGTTGTGCCCTCCATAGTGCACTTGATGATGAAATATTGAACCTCTAAGGGACTCATCGCCACCCTCCTTGGGGACATCGAGGCCGCGAGGAGATGTTTCAAAGCAACATCGAAGAGATTGAACACCATCGGCACGTCGACCAGAAACAAGCCCACTCTGCCCAATAGTTCCAAAGAGCCCAGATCATTACCCCATGTCGATTCCATCGACCTTGACAGCCGCTTCTTTAGAGATGACGTGAAAGATCAGAAGTAAAGAAATTAGAAAGCCTCGCTGACCACAACGAACCTCTATGCGTTGCCCGACCCATAGCCTGCAGACCCTCTGTGCCCCATTTCCGAAGGAGATATCGAGGTCATACTTCCTCAATGATGATCCCAGCAAGGGAATCAAGATCGGTACCGACCTCCCTGACCCGGCGAGGAAGCAGCTAAAGGTTTGCCTAAGGGAGAACGCCAACCTATTTGCATAGAGTACATCCGAGATGTCCGGACTGGACCTAAAGATCGCCTGTCACTAGTTGACCATCGATCCAGCGATTATGGAAGTAACACAATGTATGAGGAATTAGTCTCCCGAAAAAATGAAGGTTGCTGAAAAAGCTGTAAAAGACCTCCTCGAGGTAAATTTTATTTCTGAAGCCCGGTATACGACCTGGATGTCAAATGTTGTACTTGTTAAAAGTTCAAAGGAGAATGTGTGTTGAATATTACCGATCTCAATAGGGCTTGTCCTAAAGTTGCATATCCCCTGCCCAACATAGATAGACTAGTTGATAATTCTACCGATTATTACTATCTTTTATGGATACATATTCTGGATACAACCAGATCCCCATGGCCATGGGGGACAAAGAGCACATAACCTTTATGACTGAGTCAGACAACTATTACTGGAACGTAATGCCCTTCGGTTTGAAGAACGCTGGCGCTACTTATCAAAGAATGATGAACAAGGTCTTCTGAGGAGAAATCCGGGACATGCTAGAGGTCTACATGGATGACATGATCATGCTTCACCTAAAAAAGGTCTTCGACCAGGCACGAAAATGAAAAATGCGACTAAACCCAGAGAAGTGCATGTTCGAGGTACGGGAAAAAAAGTTCCCCAACTTCTACCTGACAAAATGAGGAATCGAGGCCAACCCCGACAAGTGGAGAGCCTTATCCGCATTTCCAACGCCGAGCTTGAAAAATTGATCCAATCACTTAACGCGATGTTCACATTGTTTTCCGCTTTGTGGCGAAATCTGCCCAACACGTACTCCCCCTCTTCAAACTCTTCTAAAAGGAAGCAACTTTTGAGTGGACGAACGAGTGTGACCATGTTCTCTTCCACCTCAAGAAAGCACTCTCCAAACCACCAGTCATTTCTTAACCCAACAATAGGGAGACCCTCTACTTATACCTTGTCGTGGCCACCGAGGTCGTCAGTGCAACTCTTATTCGAGAAACCTCAGAGGGGCAGAAACCCATATATTTCACGAGAAAAGCCCTGCAAGGCCCAGAGCTTAGGTACCAACAAATTGAAAAAATTGCTCTGGCCCGCATCCACGCAGCGAGGAGGCTAAGACATTACTTCCTGGTCCACACTATTGTGGTATATACGGACCAGCCCGTAAAACAACTATTGGGTCGTCTAGACATGGCCAAAAGAATGCTCAGGTGGTCGTTAGAACTCTCAGTATTCGACATCACATACGAGAGCAGAAAGGCCCTGAATATTGAACCTTCCCTCAAAATGGTCTTTTACCACCCTTTTCACCTCAGCTGCACCTTTAACCACCCCTTGACCTGTTTGGATAAAGACTATGGAATTTTTCCTATACTTGGATTTCATCATCAAGTGAAAATATTTTGAGTTTTTGTCCCCTACTTAATCCATTTTTGCCTTGCTTTTTATTTCAACAGACTTTCCTTTTAATGCAAGCTTCTCCACATTGTATCTTGAACCTGTTTCCTCATGTCTAACATTTCCTAATTTAATTGGTTACTAATATAAAAATCATCCTCTTCTAAGCTATTAATTTCATCCACCTCTTCCCATATCTTCAAATCCATCCATCCAAACATTATATTGTTCAACCACCTTAACCTATTTCTTAGCATTATAAATTTCTCCTTCATGATGAAAACACTACTTCCCTACACATTAAAGCCATTCCATTATATTCTGAAAAAAATTAAAGAAATCTTCATGTTCATACCAACAATTCAAAATCTTAAAAGGTTTAGACCCCCAATTCCGATTGCAAATCTTCACCCACATCGGTCTATGGTAAAAAATGTCCCTTTTGCCCGATTCTTAAGCCACATCTTTCCACATCAATAATCCCCTCAGACAATAAAATTATATCTAATGTACTTCTAGCTTTTCTATTAGAACTGGTCCAAGTAAACTTATTTCTAGACATAGGTAAATCTACCACATCCATTATCTCAATAAACTTTGAGAATTACTCTATTTATATTCTACTACTATATGTTCCACCCCTTCATTCCTCCATGTTTTTTATTGCATTAAAATTTCCCCCAATAAACCACTCGCATACAGCAAATTTCTGCTTCCAATCCAACAAGCAAAGCCAGATGGCTCTCTTGTTAGCATGACAACACGAAGACTAAATATTCATAAAATAAACATCAATACCTTTCTAGATAGAATTTATTCCTAGTAAACCCTTATCTTTGAAGGTAAAAGCCGGAACAATTATGCCTTTTATCCAAATCGTTATCATTCCTCCAGACCTCTCCTTTCATAAACCACTGCAGACCATTCGCAATCAGCAAAGCCTCGAAAACTTTAATCCACTTTCTCCTCCATCTTTATAATCTTAGTTTTTGGGATAGAGCATAAATCCGCCTTTGCCTTCAAAATTATTTGCCCAATTCTCTTCCTTTTTATTGAATTACCACCCTCCTGTAATTGTGCATTTTCCACGTATCTTTCATTAAATGCTCCATCTCCATCAACATTAAATGTTGACTTTACAAATTTAGTTTCCAATGCAACCTTTTCAAAATTCTCAACATTCGAGTCAACATTTTCACCTTTCTCTTTTGCTGACGCCGCCAAGTTTCCTATTGGAAATTCCACCTCAATTTGTATATTGGTATCCTCCCTAAACTTTTACATATTTGATACAAATAATATTCGTATATAAATGATGTTGACAAAATATTTTTTAGAAATAAGTTACTATCGTCGACGTATATAAAAGTGCGTGTGAGTATTGGTCAATATAATTTGTTAATATTAATTTTTAATATTAATAACAAGAAAAATAAAAATAAGTATATTACACTAATTATAACTTTTTAAAGTTATTTTCTAAAGGTACTTAAGAAGTCACTAAAACTTAATATTCATACAAATGTTATGTTACTAATTAGTTTCTTAAAATCAATATTTTTAATATCTTTTAAGTTAAAATATGAATGATTATAATATATAAATTATTATTTATAAATTATTTTACATGTAGTATACCCATATCTACCCAAAGGCTCATGCAATTTTGTGTTGTTCAGGATGTAATGGAGAGTAACAAGATTGAGTTATTCCCCAAATACTAGAACGAAAGTCATTTCTCAACAGAAAATGAGTTGCACGTGTTGATCCGCTGTCGCGCGCGGGTCAAAACGAGTAGTTTTCAAAACGTAGTATAGCGACAATGGCTCGAGTCGTATCGCAAGGATTCTTGATTTTTATTAACTAAAGCTAAATCGATTAGGGGGGGGGGGTTGGTTTGGTCGGAAAAAAAGGATTATAAAAAGTGATTAAAAAATAAGCTGTTTTGAAAATAAGTGATTATAGAGTTAAGCTAATCTGCTGTTTCGGTTCCTACTATCATCGATAAATATAATTCTGCGGATTTTATTCACATTCGAAGCACAAAAACATTCAACAAGCGAGAATGGAATTATAAGAATTATGATCCTCTTTCACCGGATTAAGCAAACGGTTCAACAATTAGCGGAATAACGAATTAAGCAGACGATATAACGCATATAAATTCAGGAAACATAAATCAATCGAATGAACAATGTTATTCTATGATAATTCGGATTAAGCAAACGAATGACACAAAATAAGATTGATATGAATAGTAATTATATTGCAAAATAATATTAACCTCAAGTCTTGGAATCCGAATTACAGCAGATCAACTCAATAGGATTAGTTCGCCATGGGATCGTACAAAGCTTCGAAAATTCCGTGAATAGTTTTTTCGTGAATAGTGAAGGTGAGTGAACAGCGTCGCGGCTGCTACCCTAAGGGGAGAGAGAGCGACCCGTTTTGCAATCCAACTGGGTCAAAAATACGACCCAGGCCCAAAACTAACTGACCCGAAACTTAACTAAAACTAGTGCTGCAACTTCAACGAATATTCTGGCCCTTCTACAGTCCGATTCTGACTTCGACTCCAACATAAGAATTGTAGCTCTTTCTCTTAGCTTTCCGGCGATTATTAGAACGCCTCAATCGGACTCCTGGAACTCCAGATATGATCGTTTCCGTGCAGACTGTTATTGCTGAAAAATTAATACGAAAAACAAATAAGTGCAAAAATAAAATAAAATATAAAAACATATTAAAACATAAAAATAAATAAAACAAACCGAAGAAATGCTTGAGTACAAACATGGAAGAACGTGCATAAAAATGCACTGATCAAATTCCCCCACACTTGAACTTTTGCACTCCGAGCAAAATGAAAAGAAAGCAGAAAAACATCAACAGTTACTCATCCTAGGCTACAGATCTTCTTCGGGTGAGTTTGCATCGACAGGTACTAATCTTGCACACTAAGGACATCGTAAGAACACTAACCACAAATATGCAGACATAAGGCTCCTAAATACACAAACCAATTCAAATCATATTATTATACCATAGCCTAACTTACTCATCCTTTTTGCTCTTTTTCATTCAGGCGCAATCACATTAAGCCCGTTATCTCCACACACTTATAGCAGGACAACCGGTTAGTGACTCTGATCCTTTTTTTGCATGGGGTTCTGGTACCTAAGTGGTATTACCCCTTTTATTCCTCAATTGTAGTTGCGGGGGATCGGACCGTAATCCTCCCTACCAAGTTCAGCACCAGAAACCTCTGAACCAACTAACAACAGAACTTGAAATCTTTTTTTTGTAGGTTCTACAACCGTTGGGTTAAGTGACCGGGTAAGAGTCACCAAACTTAGAAGGTGCATTCCCTTTTTCTTTTTTTTTCTTTTTTTTTCCGGAACACTCACTTATATTCATCGGCTTCCTGCGTAAAGTGTGTGAGAGATGGTGCCGACTGCTGAAATAAACTACTCAAGAGCTGTCAAAGAATGAGAATTTAAGGCTAAAACATAATAAAAATATTCAAATCCATTTGCATATGCAGGAGACTTACGGTGTTAAAACGATACCGATCTTGTGAATTTTTCCCAAGTCTCCGCAAACCCGACTCAAATCAGTGTGTAGCCTAAAACTTTCAAGAAGATGCATTTTTTAATATTTTTTTAAAATGAAAAATAAAACAAGAAAACAAAGAACAAAGAACAAATTTTTTTAAATAAAACAAAACAAATAAATGATTCTTTCCCCCACACTTAAGACATACATTGTCCTCAATGAAAGAACATAAATATAAAATAAAAGTGAGAGAAAGGAAAGAACACACCCGATGAGTTATGGAGGATAAGTGATCACATAAGCTGCCTTTCCCAAAGAGAGATCTTCTAGATTCTCTTCTTCCAAACTGGGACTCTCATGGAGTAGCTTTCGGTAATGCTCATCATCCTTAAAAAGTGGTTTAGCTCCTTCGCCTTTTATTCCAGGATCAAAGAATGTTCTTCTAAAAGTAAAAGTGTCAAATGGGCACGTGAAGGTGCTCTCATCTTTCACAACATCAAGGAACCAAAGGTTATGGGGCTGCCTCACTACTTTTGCTACATCTTCAAGTGAGATCCTATGCACACACATGGACGAACTAATATCATAAATATCATCTAAGGTCCATCCAATTCCTTTCTTATGCTTCTTCAAAACCTGCAAAAACTTACTTTCTTGATCAAAATCAAGGTTAGAAGAAATCATAATCGGGAGTTTTTCATTACTCTCTAAATAAGCATATTTCAAATTTTAAGGAAGTTGCTTCAGCTCGGGGGAAGGTGGCTGCTCAATGGAAGGAGTTCTTGGGGCAGCTGGGATGTCAAGAGTATCAGTTGCAAGAACTTATTCATCGATAAGAACTTCACCTGTAGTAAATATGTCACCCTGCAAGGCAGCATCAATCTCAGCACATACAACACAAATGTTAGTGTCAGTACAATCAGAACATGAGTAAACATCATCAAAATCAGACAATGATGGAAAATCAGATGCAAGCAAATCATTACGCGTATCATCAACATTTTCAGAAAGCGACTCTATTTGAAAAACAGAATGCTCTTCCAAGGGTTGTTGGTTTGATCCTTGAGCTTGCTGCATGGCATTCATCAAAGTGGAAAGCTGTCCAATCTGTGTTTGCAAAGTCTGAAGAGTAAAATCTATTTGTTGTTGATACTGGAGATTATTCATAGCCATTTGCTTGACAATATCCTCTAGTGAAGGTTCGGAAGGTGCAGAGCACACAACCTGAAATTCCTTCAGATGCTTATGCGGATCCTCACCTGCAAAACCATTAAACCTAGGCAACAAATGTATCAAACCACATTTTAATTCAAAAGGTACATCAACATCAGGATACTCAATGCATAAGTTCACATCAGGGGCAGCCAACTGCCTTAAGGTTCTTTGTTCAGCCATGTTATCAACAAACACAGAAATACCAACTATGTCCCAAACAGGCAGAAACAAATAGAAAGAAGAAAAACGATTAAAATAAATTCATAAAAATATAAAAACACTAAATTTAATCTAATTAAGACAAATAAGAATTTTGGATTTTTTTTTGGATTTTTTCGACTCTATGAAAACAGTAAAAAATTCATTAAAAATAGAAAAACGATGAATTTGGCGATTTGGAGTCGAATTCCCTTACTCTTCTAGAGTAAGGGAGTATTAATCGCACGATTTTTCTACTTCCAGTAGGCAAAAACTGATTATCGATCAGACTCAATTTCCAAAAAAAACTTTTTTCGACTCAAAAATGCGTTATGGCCGAAACCGCGAGGAACCTATGGCCTAAACGCACAAACACTAAACCTATGACTCTAAAATCAGTTAATAATAACAAGGATCCCCGGCAACGGCGCCAATTTGATCCGCTGTCGCGCGCGGGTCAAAACGAGTAGTTTTCAAAACGTAGTATAGCGACAATGGTTCGAGTCGTATCGCAAGGATTCTTGATTTTTATTAACTAAAGCTAAATCGATTAGGGGGGGGTTGGTTTGGTCGGAAAAAAAGGATTATAAAAAGTGATTAAAAAATAAGCTGTTTTGAAAATAAGTGATTATAGAGTTAAGCTAATCTGCTGTTTCGGTTCCTACTATCATCGATAAATATAATTCTGCGGATTTTATTCACATTCGAAGCACAAAAACATTCAACAAGCGAGAATGGAATTATAAGAATTATGATCCTCTTTCACCGGATTAAGCAAACGGTTCAACAATTAGCGGAATAACGAATTAAGCAGACGATATAACGCATATAAATTCAGGAAACATAAATCAATCGAATGAACAATGTTATTCTATGATAATTCGGATTAAGCAAACGAATGACACAAAATAAGATTGATATGAATAGTAATTATATTGCAAAATAATATTAACCTCAAGTCTTGGAATCCGAATTACAGCAGATCAACTCAATAGGATTAGTTCGCCATGGGATCGTACAAAGCTTCGAAAATTCCGTGAATAGTTTTTTCGTGAATAGTGAAGGTGAGTGAACAGCGTCGCGGCTGCTACCCTAAGGGGAGAGAGAGCGACCCGTTTTGCAATCCAATTGGGTCAAAAATACGACCCAGGCCCAAAACTAACTGACCCGAAACTTAACTAAAACTAGTGCTGCAACTTCAACGAATATTCTGGCCCTTCTACAGTCCGATTCTGACTTCGACTCCAACATAAGAATTGTAGCTCTTTCTCTTAGCTTTCCGGCGATTATTAGAACACCTCAATCGGACTCCTGGAACTCCAGATATGATCGTTTCCGTGCAGACTGTTATTGCTGAAAAATTAATATGAAAAACAAATAAGTGCAAAAATAAAATAAAATATAAAAACATATTAAAACATAAAAATAAATAAAACAAACCGAAGAAATGCTTGAGTACAAACATGGAAGAACGTGCATAAAAATGCACTGATCACGTGTACAAAGAGAAGGAACTTTTTTAAGAAGAGTTGTATATGAAGAAGCGGCTAGCGAGTTTTGTCAAAGATTTAGGTTATCTCGAGGGCAGTATTCCTCATGATGAAGTGACTAGAAATACTTAAAATGTCTCATTGATATCCGCTTACTGATGGACGCATATATTAGGGAATAAAGGAAGATTATTTTTAGTAAGCCTTGAAAGCATTTAGCTTATTCATCATCAACTTACTTACCCGCAACATATTTATTTTAGTAATGATTGTATGTAGATTTAATGAAAGATGAAGTAGTTATTTGACTCTTAAGGAAAGGAATTTAGCCAGGAGGAACTGTAGCAGACCCTTCCACTACTTCGGGGTCCTCTAGGGGTGCTGTTACTTTGAATGCTCTTCAGAGGATGTTACATCTTTCGGGTCTTCCGTCCCTTATGTCATTGACAAAGTCTAGCCCATGCTATTTCAGGGAATTCCTGGTTCCTCCTTTAGAGGAGGAATGGTCATACTTAGCCAATCTTAATGGGCATGCCATGGAGGAAAAACTAGAGACTCTAGCTTGGTATACTTAATATGCACCTTTATTACTTAGGTCCTTAGTGGAACTGGTCGCTGGGATGCCCTTTGGTGTGAACAACAATGTGAAGAGAAGAATCATCTACAAGAAAGTGTTTGTAATATGTCTCTTTAATGGGATACATACATGTAAGAAATATAGACATCTCCCACATCTCTTACTAAGAAAGAGACGCTTTGTGACCCCTTAATCTCATTGGATCTCTTGCTTATAAAGTGCCTCTTTTGGTGAGGCATGTAGCAAGGAAGAAAAGTCTATTGATTCTGTTCAAGACACCTTGTCATATACTCTGACATCTCTTTCAGCGACTTAAAGAAAGTTAGAGTCTATGCACCTTAGGAATCCCTACATGTATGATTATAAGTTTTGAATCTTCACTATTTAGTTTTATGAGATTTTAGGTGGTTAGAGTTGTGACCTAAAAATAAGATTCAATGATGAATTGGAATGAAATTAGAGGATGAAAATATTGTGTTTTGATATTTAAAACATGTGTATAACTTGTTTCATGACTGGTGTTGATTTGCTGTGGAAAGTTAGGATTTTTGGGTTGGGAATCAAAAGAGTTCATAGCAGAAAAATACCACATTTTGGGTTCTGTAACAGTGGGAACCGGTTCCCAGTTGGAGGAACCGAGTTCCCGGATGTTCTGTTCCGTAAATATTGCATTTTTGGGGGATGGGAACCGGTTCCCAGATTTCAAGAACCAAGTTCCCAGACTTCCGGGAGCAAAAAATATGATTTTATTGGATGGGAACCGGTTCCCCTAATAAGGAACCCGGGTTCCACTGTACCAAATTGTTTCAAAACTTCAAAAAGCCATAACTTTTGAACTGTGATTCCATTTTAAGTCCCGTTTCGAGCACAATGAAGATAATTAAATAATCTATGTGATAAGATGGTGAAATGGGCAGGGGCTTGATTTTACTTTAAAACTCCGATTTAATTATCTTGGTGAAATTATACGTTGTGTGTATATAATGTTAGGTGTGACAATGTATTGAGGTAGTGGATTGTTTATGTTACAATTGTTATGATTTGTTGTGCTGATGTGTGATTGATTTGAATGAACGCTGATGAAATGTACATACTTTATTCGGTGATGTGGTGTTGAGATGATTTGTCATTATTGGTGATGGTAAGTATGTTATATGTGCATGCATTCATAACCATTTTGGTGGCTGAATCCCGATGATGTTTTGGATCAGTGAGGGCATAATTCCTATTGTGTGGAATTTATGTCGGCAGGGCCGTATCTCGGTGATGTTTAGATCGGTCAGATGGGTTGATCCCATGACGTATTAGTACCAGCTGAATAGTATCAGTGCATTACATATATGTGTATGTGTTATAACATGATTGGAAGAATTTTAGTGTTATTACATGATGACGATGTTGATTGGATTGGTGTTGTTAATGATTGATTTCTGAAAATATGAATATATTGTAATTGGGTGAATGGTATACTTATGACATTTTATTGTTTATGAACGGATAATATTTGTTAATTGCGAATGAGACTCACCCTTCCTGTTGACATTTTTTCAGATTGAGGAGTAGCGGCTTTTGGCTTGGTGAGGATAGCTTATAGGCTAGTCCATCTAGTGTAGCGTCGATGTCATGCTCTAATTTGTAACACTTGGGAACGCTAGTCTAGAGTTGATGATTATACTATTATTCTGTTGGTTTTTTTAGATTATGTTTTAAGTGGTTTTGCATTGGTGAAGATTATGCTATCCGATTTTAATTTGATTTCGTTGTGTTGAACATGAATTATTAAAATTGGTTTTTTCGTTCCTAGTAAAGCATGACAATCTATATGACGTGTTGTTTAAATTTTAATTGTGACATCCTTATCTTCATGTTACTCTGAATATCTTATTATTTCCGCGGGGGTTTAGAAGGATGTTACAGAAGTAGCCATGAGTCTACACTGCAGTTAGATAATAACATATACATGGAAGTGGTTAGTGGTATAAACAAGAAGGGCCGCATATTTGGATTAGGATCTCAAGCTGCTACTATCAAATCATCTGCAAAAAATATCATTTCTAATGATGCAACATCATCGGAAGAGGTTGTTGCATTGAAAGATCAAGTTCAAACATTAACAAATCAACTTCAACAAAAGACTCTTGAATAAGAAAGTATAAAACAAAAGGTGAATAGATGGGAGCCCATGTTTCAAAAACTAATGCATGACAAAAATATGCAAAGTTTATTTCTTGAAAAAGATGATGATGATGATGATATTGGCAATGAAGGAGATAATGACATTGACAATGAAGGAGAGAAAAATATTGGCATGGAAGAAGATGATATTGACATGGAAGAAGAGGATGATATTGAAAATGAAGGAGAGAATGATAACAAATTAGATTTATATTTAGGTAGTACTATTTTTGTTTTGAAGTTATGGATACATTTTTAATATGACTAGTTACTAAACTATTGCTATATTTTCTAATGCATTGTAAGGATCATTCTACTATCATTTTATCTTGCAATGTTGCAAGTATCATTTTGCTATCATCTATCTTTTAAAATGTTATTGGAAGTATTATTTTATTATTGCTATATTTTGCTCACGAATGTTCTAAATTCAAATTTATTCTATAGTAATATTTAAGTTATGTCCAGGTTGTACATTATAATATTGGTTATATTTAGAAGGATGAATAATAAAAAATGGTACAAAAAACATTTTAAATTTAGAGACGGAAATATGTCTGATAGAGACAAAATTTTGGAGACCGAAAAAATTAATGCAGACACGAAATTGATAGAGACGAAAGTTTCCGTCTCTGCAGAGACGGAATTAATCAATTAATCAGTAACCAGGTGAGACGGAAGTTACTATCCAATCACGGACAAATTTCGTTTTTGAACATAGACGAAACTAAAGATTCATCTCTGACGCGTTTGTGACCAATATTTTGAAGAGGGATCTTTTTCCGTCTCAGAATCCGTCTCCAAATACGTTAGAGACAAAATTTCAGCATTTTAGACACAAATTTCTTCCGTCTCTAATGTCACTTTTCTTAGTAGTGTTCATACAACAATTAGTTTTTCTATTTTGATTAGCTTGAATAAAAAACCGAAGATCCTATAAAGGCAACGCTCTGCTTATTAGTCAGTGTCTTTACTTTCTCTTTGGTTTTGCTATTTTGATTAATTTAGAGTTATATTTATAATTGAATGAGTGATTGTTGAATAATGTTTAAACTCAAATTTAGAGTTATAATTATAATAATAGAATGAGTGATTATTGAATACTAAAATGAGAGCACTATTGTTTATATCAGCTTCCCGCTCATCAATTCTGTGCGAGAAAACCTAACTGCCAATGGTTTGCAAGGCTGTTGGTTTTCCCTCGCATTATTTCAATGGGTAAGAATAAGATATCAGCTTGCATCCAATTAAAAGTATTATTGCCAGTTCATTAAATATTAAGGTATCATTAATAAAAACCTAAGAACCTACTAGTAAGCTACACTAATTAGGAATCATTTTCCAACTCTATATAAGCACTTGTAATTTTCACTATTATCTTTTTCTGATACAATCTTACTATAGTCTATGTATTTCTTCTCTTTCCAAGACTGTTATCATGTTTTGTGACATACAAATTTTTCATTGTAGAACTATGTTTCTATGTTTCATGCATGGCATATCAAAGTTTTAAAAATAAATCATCACCTTTCGTTTTAAATTCAAGATGCATTTCATTAATGTCAGAATCTTCAACCTTGTTTTCATCCTTAATTATATTTAGGTCTAGGGATTTTGCTAAATTTTCCACTTCTTTGGCCATGTTTCATTCAATGATATCCATGTTCTTTTATTACTTTTTTAATAAAAGAAATAAAATATTTAAATTCTATTTCAACACAAAGTTTCACAATTCTATAAGATCTCGAAATGTGTATAAATATATATTTATGTCATAATACTTATTGATAAGATTTATCATTCAATAATGAATCATAAGAGACCACAACATTAACCGATAAAAAAAATTGTCAAACATAACAATTTACTTAGGGTTACAACAATAATTAAATTTAAAATAAACCCATTCCATCAACTAAAATAAAACAAAAGCAAAATAATCAAGTTTGTTTAATAAAACACAAAATAAAAAAAATTCAACAAACCAACAATTTAACTAAAGCTTAAAAACCCTTCTCAAATGCCAATATCCTCTAACTCCCCCAACATTATCAATATTGAGTGATATATTGCGATATCAATTCCTCAAAGCATTTGTATTTTGAAAGGCCAATTTGTCACCAAATCAATTATGATCCTGCAAAATATCCTATATATTAGTACACACATAACATATCGTTCAAATATTCAATTTTACTTAATTTCTTCCTTTACAATTCTCTTCTTTCTTGCATAAAACAAACTAAAGAAATTTAATTAATTTCTAAATTATATGATACCTGCATATGTCTAGCAACTTTTGAAGGACGTGATGTAGAATTTTCAATAGAGTTTTTAGCGTTGTTGGACAAGACATGTTGGCTTGTGTTTTGATTATGCGATGACGAACCTACAAATATTTAGTTAGAAATATCACAATATTTATATAATTTAATTTTAATATTTTGATGAAGAGACAATGAACACACCTGATTGAAAAAGGGTTGCATATTCTTCAGCACCTAGAATTTTTCTAGAAAATTTGTTTGTTCTTACTGCATCAAAAGGTGGCCTTATACTGATGGCCGGAGATGGAAATTTCTTCGGTAAAAAAGTATCTATGCAGACTCCATTACCTTCTCGAGTTGAAACATAATAATCTTTATTTTTATCAAAACCTTTTTCTTGATCAATTGGCACCCCGGTTAATGGATTAACCGGTTTAAGTATCACAGGAACAAATTTACAAATGCGTTCTAATGGATCGGGAACATCAATTTCAGGTGAAGTTGACCTCATAATCTCTGAATAATCTGGATCGAACTCATCATCTATTTCAAATTCATGACAATTATTCTTATTCATATCAAAACAGCTACGCGTTTCTTGATTCAGTGGGTTTTTGAGATGATCCATCTGAAATTAAAAATCAAAATTAAAAAAAATACTAAAGGATTATCTATAAATGATCAAAAGTAATGGAAGATTAGTTAAATTACCCACCTTATTACAATTATTAGCATTAACTTTTTAAAATCTTTAATGTTACAAAAAAAAAAACATTCAGCCGTTCAATGTTCATTGTCTATCAATGAATTTTTTTTAAAAAAAATGCGAAGATAAAATATAATAAACAAAAATCTTGAGTTTACAAAGAATCAAGAGTGTAAAAAAAAACAAAGTATTCGAGTAACCCATAAAAAATCACACAAAACAAATAGCTACGACAAAAAAAATGATATAAACATTGAAATGCATAAAAATTAAAACTTTTAAGTATATAGAGAATTACAAGAAGAACAATCACATACCGACTTAAAGGTAAGTAGACCAGAAAAAATGTGTCAACAAAAGTAGAAGAAGAAACGTCCAGAAAATTGTGAATGATTTGAAAAATTGATATAGAGTATATATAGCAGAAAAATGGGTGAAACAAAGGAAAAATGTAGAAAATGGAAAAACACAAATTTATTACTATTTTCTTTAAAAAAGAAATGCATGCACATTTTATTTTTTTGGTAAATCGTAAACAGGAAATTAGAAAAATGGAAACTGTTATTCATAATTGTAAATAGGAAATTAGAAAAAATGGAAACTGTTATTCATAATTGTAAATAGGAAATTAGAAAAAATGGAAACTGTTATTCATAATTGTAAATAGGAAATTAGAAAAAATGGAAACTGTTATTCATAAAATTAATGACCATTTTATCTTGACACGTCGCTATTAGATGGCACGTTAATTATGATTAGTTTATAATACTATTCCGGATCGGGCCAATGGTTAAGGCATGGGCCAATCCATTTTTACACTTAGAACAATCTAATAGTCTCGGCCCAACTAGTTGGAGGCAAAGGAAAGTATTTTTCCTCCTGCCCCTCCGCCGGGGACATATCCTGACTTGGAAAGAGGGCCAGCAGACCACCGTTGTCCTCGACCAGGCCTCCACGAACGCCAACACCAAGACATCTATTCTTCCCCGCAGTCGGAGACGAATGGTCACCTGCTCGCTGGGCACCGTTGCTGCTCAGAAGTACGTCTCTGCCTGTCCCAACGGTTAGTTTCGGACAGTCTTTCAGAATCTAGTTTTACGCCTAGATTCCTGACAATCACATATTTTGGCCTGAATTTCCGCATCTAGTCCAAAATGAAGGATAGAAAAACACTTAGAAAGGGGGGGTTTGAATAAGTGTAGCTTTGAAAACTAGACAGATAAAAATAAATTGCACAGTTATTTTTATCCTGGTTCGTTGTTAACTAAACTACTCCAGTCCACCCCCGCAGAGATGATTTACCTCAACTGAGGATTTAATCCACTAATCGCACGGATTACAATGGTTTTCCACTTAGTCAGCAACTAAGTCTTCCAGAGTCTTCTGATCACACACTGATCACTCCAGGAACAACTGCTTAGATACCCTCTAAGACTTTTCTAGAGTATACAGATCCACACGATCACTCTAGTTACAACTTGCTTAGATAACCTCTAAGACTTCCTAGAGTATTCTGATCCACACGATCACTCTAGTTCCTTACAACTTAATGTAATCAATTCTAAGAGTATTACAATTGCTTCTTAAAAGCTATAATCACAAACTGTGATATTTCTCTTAACGTTTAAGCTTAATCTCACTAATATATTACAACAGCAATGTAGTGAGCTTTGATGAAGATGAAGATTCTGAGCTTTGAGTTTGAACAGAGTTTCAGCAAGTTAATAGGCGTTGTTTTGTTCAGGATCGTTAACCTTGCTTCTCATCAGAACTTCATATTTATAGGCGTTGGAGAAGATGACCGTTGAGTGCATTTAATGCTTTGCGTGTTCCGTACAGCATCGCATTTAATGTTATACGCTTTTGTCAACTACCTCGAGCCTTGTTCACGCTGTGTCTACTGACGTAGCCTTTAATAGCTTTTAACGTTCCTTTTGTCAGTCAGCGTAGCTTGCCACTTGTACTTCCTTCTGATCTGATGTTTATGAATACAACGTTTGAATATCATCAGAGTCAAACAGCTTGGTGCAAAGCATCTTCTGATCTTCTGACCTTGAAGTGCTTCTGAGCGTGATACCATCAGAACTTCAGTGCTTCTGTTCTCTTGTTCTTCTGATGCTTCCATAGACCCATGTTCTGATTCTGCTTCGACCATCTTCTGATGTCTTGCCAGACCATGTTCTGATGTTGCATGCTGAACCCTTTGAGACAAAGCTTCTGAGCGCTGAATTATGCGTACTCTTTATATATTTCCTGAAAGGGAAATTGCATTGGATTAGAGTACCATATTATCTTAAGCAAAATTCATATTATTGTTATCATCAAAACTAAGATAATTGATCAGAACAAATCTTGTTCTAACACAAAATATGGACAAATGACCAAGCGCTGGGGGAAATATAAAAACCCTCTCATTTGAGAAGGTCAGGTAATTCAAATCTTATCCTCAAAAACACTCAAACGTATTTGTGCTCATACTGACTTTATCATCGGAGTTCCTTGCAGGTACACCCCTCCTCTTCAACATCAACATTGTAAGATCAGTCGCGCCGTCTGCGGGAAGTTTTGTTCTCCCCATCTTTCTTTCCCCGGAAATCAAAGATCCGAAGAGCTTTCAAGATTTCAACCATGGCCAGTCATGGCGACGACCGTAATGTTCACCCTACCATCATCTCGCCCAAGACCAGCCTCAGCAACTTGAATCCCTTTCTAGAGAACGTAGTTCCCTAAAGAAGGGAATGATCCACCACGTCTCCCTCTTCGGACGACGCACGCGATCTTGGCACCCAATATGCTGACACTAGTAAGGTCAAGAAAGTTCCATAAGGTGCGCACGAAACATCCCAGCAGATTCGTGTGCCGGCTAACGCTGACCATATTGTAGCAGTCTTGGCCGAGGCACTCAAGAAGACAAACTCCCTGATCCATAACAGAACGAGAGGATCATGGCGTTGGAGAAAGCACGACATTCAAGATCTCCCCGCATAGGCACCAAAGAGAATCTCGGAGTCCTTCTCTGTGACCCAAGGAGCGCCGTTCAACTCAGAGGGGACAATAATTTCTGGTTTTCAAGAAACATGAACTCACACTTGCCTTGGTGATGAAGAAAAGCAAAGAGAATCCACAAACAGAAAACCGACACAGGCCTCCATCTGGCTCGAAGGATCGATCAATAAGTCTCTCAAAATGTAATACAATGTATAAGTCTTGGAAATATAAAAGAACAAAACAAGTACAAGCAAGATGTTATATGGAATGTCATGACATCAACTCATGACATCGCGCCTGCAGAACTGGAATGAAGATTCTGTCTGATACTTAACAGATACAGAATATTCTATGGAATATTATGTAATCCTATGTGGAGCAGATTTAAAGGTCAATAGAATCAAGTCAAAATATTGAAGAATCAAATCATAATATTGAAGATTCAGCAGTTTCTAATTTAGGAGATAAATTAGGAAACTTGTGATTGAAGACCTTTCTTTTAGCAGAAGATATCTGCAGATTTGTAACAGCCAGTAGAGCTGCGATTTGTAAGTCCAAGTCTAATTGGGAATAGGTTATAAATAGAAACCTTTGTAACCTAGTTTTAGATAGAAAATTGTGTTTAGAAAAATGTAGTCATTAGGGTTTCTATAGGTATACCACCCAGGTTGTGGGATGGCTACCATGTCCTTCTCGAAACCTGTAGGTAAGAGAAGTTATTGTTCTCACTCGAAACCTGTAGGTAAAAGTTGAGTATTATGTTCTTGATTGAAGCTGTGAAGCAAGATCAAGTTAGTGTTTATTGTTAATTATTTAAATAACTGTTGGAGGATTGTAACAGTTAGGTATCAGTAGGGAGTGAGCAAATGTTCTCTTGTCTTAGATGGAGTTCTAAGATAAAGGTTACATTGGGTAGTGACTAGGTAAGCCATAGGTTGTTTACATAAAATAGTACTACTGATAATGAAATCTTCTTCTTGGCTTGGTAGCCCCCAGAGTAGGTAGTTAAACCTAACTGGGTTAACAATTCACTGTGTTTTTTATCTTTTGCATTGTATTATCTGTTTAGACTTGGATGTTGTAACATCGTGTATAACATCAGGTTCAGGTTTGATAGCTTGTCTAATTACAGAACCAATGAAGTTTACAATCTGGTTATGTTGACTGATGATCCCAGTACTCATGGACTCCTTCCTCTTAGGGGAAATAAAAAATTGGGGATCTTTCTGTTCTCCCTTTACTAAGTTGATAATAGATCAGATGTCTTAACATCGTGAGTGACATCCTGAGTCTGTCATACCAGAATTTCCATTGGTATCAGAGCAGGCATCTTGTCTGTTTCTGGATGAGATCCATGAGGGATACTTTCTGGTTTTGCTGAAGGTAGAAGAGTTTTTGAACAAGGAGTGTTCATATTGTATGGTCCCTTGAAGTGAAGGAAGGACCTATATGTAGAGGATTAGACCAACCTGACCAGAGATGTTGATGCTGGAACAAAGAAAGCTAAATCCAAAGGCTTCATGCGGGAGTGAAGAATTTGAATTAAACTAATTAGCATGTGTAATATGGTGGGAGAACTGAATTTTTAAATGTTGCGGATAGCAAGAGTCGCCACCGACTTTTATTTATCCAATTGGAAAGGCACAAAGAACAGGAAAGACCTTTTAAAAGACTTTGAGTTCGGGGGGGTAGGTTATACAAAGGGAAGGTATGAACACCCTTTGTATCCATGGTTATCCACGGGCTCTTAATTGCTTAGCTCACTTTGTTTGAATTGTTTGAAAAGGAAGTGTAACGTGTGATTAGAAAAGATTTTGAATAAGGACTTTAGCTTGTAAATAAGCGTAGCCTTTTTGGAAATTATTTGAAAAGAGGTGTATGAAAGTAATTTGATTTGAGTATGAGCAAGCAATTAGGAGCAACTACCCTAAGAGTGTCTTTCTTGTTCTTTGAGTCTTTCGTTTGAAAGGGCTATCCATACCATAAAGAGGGTAGGCATTCTTTTTATTGGATGTATTGGGTCATTGAGGGTCATCGCTTGCCATAAGTCTATCCATACCATAAGGGAGGTAGGAAGTCTTAGGAAAGGACGAGAATAGTCAATTTTAGGCAACCAGTAAGGATACCTTAGCAATCGAAAGGGACTATCATCAAGATCATTTATCATAGGCAACATCGAAGGGACAAGATCTTTTTATGATGATTTTATTCGTAGGCAACAGGCTAAGGTATCTCTACGCTCAAAGGGACTTGACTATTATAATCTAAAGGCAGCAATAAGAGGAATTACCTTAAAGGTGTGTGTGTGTGCAACAATCACGTGATTCAGTTTGGATATTTTTATCTTATATTAGGCGAGCTAAATTCAGTTTAAAAGTTACCACTCCCTATTTACTAACCACGCAGTTAATATAAAATAAAGGCGGAAATAAAAATTCCTACGCTATTACAAGGCTTCGGGGAGGGGGTCACATAACCAAAAACTGGGGAAAAAGACAGAAAATAAAAATGCAAAAAATAAACCTAAGCTATTACATGACTTTGGGGCAGTTACATAATAGTGGAAGAAACGAGCGCAAAAATAAAACCTAAAGATTATTACAAGGCTTTGGGAGATATACATAATTAAACCTTTTACGAAAAATAGAAAGGCGGAAAGTAAACCTAATTACTATTACAAACCAGATGCAAATACAGAATAAGAAAAGATAAACTCGTATGATCGAAAGGGAAATGAACAGGCGAATTAAAAGGTTTTTTTTTTAAATCAAGGCTAACAAACCTCAAATTAATTTAAAAAATTTAAACCTAAATTAAAAAAATTGAACCTAATTTAGAAAATTAAACCTAATTTAAATCATTAATCCTAAATACAAAAAATTAGACCTAAATTAAAAAATTAAACCTAATTTAGAAAATTAAACCTAATTTAAAAAATTAGACCTAAATTAAAGAATTAAACCTAATTTAAAATTATTAATCCTAATTATAATTAATTATAATATTCATATACTTAATTTTAATTAATTAAAACAATTTTTATTATTACTAATTTTTTTTAAAAGTTAATTATGATAAGAAAATAAAAAAGGATTTTAGCTTTTAGTTAAAAAAGGAAGTAAATAAAAAACAATAATAAAAAGCCAAAAGAGAAAATAAAAAATAAAAACAAACTTAGCGTAATAATCTAGTAAGGCGTGCCCTGAGAGTCCATGGTACGTCTGCATGCCCAGAGGCGTTGGATATGAAGAGAGAATGATCAGACGCCTGGAGAAACGAGGTGCACGCGTGTGCATATGGATGAGGAGCACCGGATCCCTCAGCAACGCGCCACTTTTATTTGAAATTGACTAATGGCGTGTTGCCACGTGATCGTCTTTAACCTTCCCCGCCATCTTAGCTTCTGCAACAGATTTTACCGATGGATATCGTCGTTGCCATAGCCCCTGCAATCATAAGACCCTTGTACGCACAACAAAAATCAATTCTAAGAACATGGATGATCTCGTTTCATCATCCCGAGTCTAATGGTGGCCTTCTTGTGTCCTAATTTTTCCTTTAACGCAAAGCCCTAATTTGAAACTAAAAAACCTAACAATGGTGAAACTCAAATCTTGCACAGAAACTTTAATCAAATAGTCTAGAAACATCATATGCATCATCACAAACGTAAATATGTAAACAAATCATGTTAAGGATGCATAAATCGTTGAAATCGAAATTGAAAAGTGAGTGCAAACTGTGACTTACTAGTGATGATTCCGAGCGCTTTCAACCTTGCTAAATATCATCTCCTTGTCCATCTTTTACAGAGAAAATCACTTTCAGTAAACACCCTATAACTATCAGTGTGAAGTGCTTCATAGACAACAAGAACAACCAATAAACACCAAGAACCCTCAGACAACAACAAAATCAATAATTTCAATTTTAACTTAAACTAACCCTAATTTTTAACACATATGAAAAAATGGAGAAGGATTGAAGAAACATACGGTGGTACGGCAGGATTGGAGATGGAGGCGCAGTGGCGGGGAAGGAAACGACCGTCGGCGGTGTTGTTATGTAAACGACAAAGGATTGTTGTTGTTCTTTCGTCTTCGTATTTGGTTCTACAAACTGAAATTGGTGTGTGCATGTGTGGCTGAAACCTAATTTTTTTTTTAAAATTAAAAACCTCAAAACAACGTCGTTTTGAGTAAAAGAAATGGCCGGTTCTCTCCGATTTAAAGACATGGGCAATCAAACAAGCGAACCCGACCAGTTACATGGCTGGTTCCCGGTCCATCCGATTTGGTCCAGTCTTTACAACACTGATTTTAATACATATTTATTTTCTTATTTAGAGCTCCATTCTAATACAATTAAATATAATGTATTCAAGAAAGACAATCAACTTTTTAAAACAAATAAAATATTGAAGTTCTAAGTCAACACAAAGTTTTACAACTCTAGAGATTAATGTGCATAAATATATGTTTATGTTATTATATTTTTAAATAGAATTTAAGTTTGACCTAAAGCATTTATACAAAAGTAATTTTTAAGACGAGGGACGTCACTCAATATAAATTCTTTAAGGACCTTATCTTTAACTAATATGATATTAGAATTTTTTTCTAATATACCTTTTCACGTCCAATACTATTAAGATTGGTTTGTAAATATAAACAATCGACAACCCGAATCAAAAGGCTTGTGATACCATGTTAGAATTTGAGTTTTTGTCTAACTCATTCTTAAAAAAATTGGCTTGTTGGGTTATGAGTGCCTACACATGTTCATATCATATATTGTCTGATATAATACTCTTATCATATCTTCTCGTGTCTATAACTATACATCTGAAGCATGAAAATAAATGGTGTGCTCACAAAATTTTAAACCAAACTCTAATATCGTAATATAATTAGAGTTTTCTCTAACTCATAACTATAAAATTAATTTTCAAGATAAGGGATGTTATTTTATATAGACTCTTTGTGTACTCTATATAAAATGTAAGTTTTACTCGATAGTTATAGATAAGATTCATCGTGAGATATATGAGACTAAAAGTTTATCAAACATAACAATTTACTAAGGCTCCAATCAATATTTAAAATTAAAATAAATTCAATCCATCAATTAAACTTAACCAAAAGAAACACATTCATATTTGTTTATTGAAAAATAAAATCTAAAATTCAACAAACCAACAATTTAACCAAAAATTTTAAAAAAAAGTCGACTTTACCAATTGTGCAATATATTTGAAATATTCATTCCCCAAGTTTACCAATTATGCAATATATTTGAAATATCAATTCCTTAAGGCATTTGCATTTTAATTATATGACCAATTCATCACTAAATCAATGAGACAATTTCTCATCCCACTCCATGACCTTCTTACGCACCACTGAATTGATTAAAATGTCCTTGTGTTTTTGTAGTTGCATCTTCGAAAATACCTTTTTATTTTATTTTAACGTTGTTTTGTTTTGTAGATGCACATACAGAAGACTTCCGTAGATGCATATACAGAACTAAACAAAACTCAGAAAACTAGAACAACAACATTTGTAACGATAAAACATCCATTCATTGATTAAAATCAACATTGATTAAAAGATATATCGAAATTTACAACAGAAAATTAAGAAAACTAAGAAATCTAAGAAATTAAAACAGTTAAATCAATGTCATCCGATCCATGCATCATTAGAACGGAATCAACGTCACCTTCAACTTCATCCTACCAACGTTCCTTTTCTCGGGTATCAGAAGAGGTCCTTGTTCTAAGCCTCTGGATCCTTCTGATGATTTCGCCGGGTTTGTACTCCCCCTCTAAAAAATACATTAGAGTCCTCTTGATTTGGTCGAAGGAATGGATGTTCCAAAACTTAACCGACATTGGGGGTTTGACTGAAGAGAAAATAACATGCCCATCCATTCTATTGCTTGATTGCTATTATGCAAAATACTGATAAGAATGTTAGAAAATTAATTTAAATCAAATGGAATCGAGGCTAGAATCGTGAACAAAATCACTTTCCTTATAAGTATTTCAAGCACTCTCAACATGTCTTAGAGTTGAAACGCATGAATACCCAAGATAATTCAGCCTTTTGTCGAGTTTGCGTAAGACCGACGAAAAACTCGAATGCAAGGAAGAGAGTGTGAAAGAGGATTTATAATTTTTGTGTGTTTCATTTTGGATTCATAAATGTGTCTTTATAGGCCAGGCATAAGTTTACAACTCTTGATGAAACAACACATTTTCACCATATAATGCAATGGTTCATCTATAATGACACAAGACACCCCTTCATAAAATGTTGTAAATTTGAATTCAAAAAACAAATTTATGCAACAATCAAAAATCTATTTCCATTTTTTTGTCACATTAGAACACATTATTGGTAATTATTATTTTATAATTTCCAACATCTATAACATTTGCAACATGGCTATTAATCTGAGAAGTTTGGCATGTTGGTTGTGAATAGGTAAACCTGTATATCCAATGACCAATGGAAATAAACATGAAGCTTTTGTATATATTAAAATCTGGAATATAGTGTCACAAAAGATTCTTTTAGAGATTCAATTATATTACATGAAGATTCTTTTAGGGGTGCCTAGAAGAAGTATGGTTGGTCGTGGTCGTGGCATGGTTTACTGAAAAAATTAAATCGAACCAAACCAAATCATAATAAAATTTTACTCAAACTGAACCGAATCATTTTAATTTATTTAGAACTGAACCGAACCATAATCTTGTTTTAATTTGCTTAAAACAAACTAAATAAAATTAATTAATTTTCCTAGCAACTTTAGAAGGATGTGATATAAATTTTTTAGTGTTGTTGCTAGCTTGTGTTTTGATTAAATGAAGATTAACATATAAATATTTAGTTAGTTGTTGCACAATATTCGTAGAATATTTTAGTATTTTGATCAAGAATGATAAATACACACCTGGTCGTAAGACTCTTGAATATTGTTTAGGATCTGGAATTTACATCACAAGGTGGAGCTATACTGATGGCTGGAGATGAAAATTTCTAGGTAAAAAAGGATTATGAAGATTCATTATCTTTATCTCTGCATTCTTCTTTATCAAGAGATTTTGCGTGATCAGTATGAGTCATAGTTAAGGGATTAACTGGTTTAAGCACCATGGGAATAAATTTACCAATGACTAATAATGGATTAGGAACATGAGTTTTAGGTGACAATGACCTCATAATATCTGAATAATTTGAATATAATTCATCATTCACTTCAAATTCTAGAGAAATTTTATTTATGTCAAAACTACTACTCGATTCTTGATTCCATGTGTTTGTGAGATGTTTCTGATTCAACAACGAAACCAAAAATCAAAAAACAAAAAATCATAAGTAGTGGAAGATTACTTAAATTATTCACCACCATTGCAATTATATGCATTGATTTTATTTGAGTTTTTTTTTATAAAAAAAACTTATTAGAAATAATAGATTGTTTGTTTTGATGAATGAAATTTATCTCAAATATATTTGTTGAAGAGTTTTTGACCTATTAATTTATTATACAATCCTATAATATTATAAATTAATATGACATTAAACACTCAATTAAAACAAATTTTTTATACATACTAATTTTATTTAGAATTTATAAGAAATCTAATAAATTAGATCTCGCGTTAAATTAAAAACTCTACATAGGCAATAGATTATATGAATATGTCATGTACAAAAAAAAGAAAAATTAAATCGTACAAATATATCACCCGCTACATGTATATTTGATAAAATAAATTGTAAAAAATAATCAATTAAATAGTCCATTGGTTCCTGTAAGTTAGCGAGTTTTTGAATTTAGTCTCTGTATTTTTTTTGTTTGAATCCTTATATCTCATTTCATGTTGGCGTTAGTCTCCGCGGTTAGAGTTCTGTTAAAAAAAGTTGACTGGGCTAACGTTGCTGATGTGGAAATGATTTATATTTATTTTTTAGTTAATATAATACACACGTGTATATCTATTAGTTTCCCACTAAATATGTCAAATATTCAGAAATGTACATTTTCTGTTAGTCCTTGTAAATTAGGGTTATGTATGTTGGATGAAATTAAAATCTCTGTGCGTGGGTTGGAGGAGAAGAATGAATGAAGATGGAGAAATGCTCGATTTCATGATCAAGTAACTTTGCATCTTCTGATGGTGTGAAGATTCGTGATATTGTCTCTGAAATAAGGATTAACTTTGTTGTTGGTATAACTATGAGCAGGGCATGGAAGGCTAAACAAATTGTAAAAGCATTGATTGAAGGTGATGCAGTGAAACAGTACAATCTTATATGGAGATACTCTACAGAATTAAGGAGAGTTAACATGGGGAACACTTGTAAAATTGATCTGGCAAGGATTGCACCTACACTCCAACCAAGGTTTGCCAGTTTCTATTTTTGCTTTGATGGGCTTAAGAAGGGCTTCACAACATCTTGTAGGCCATTTATTGGTGTTGATGGATGTCATCTCAAGACCAAGTATGGAGGAACTCTTCTTATAGTAGTTGGTAGAGATCCAAATGATCAATACTTGAAGTAAATAGAAATGTCACGAGAAGGGAGGGTTGAATTGTGACCCTTTTAAAATATAGCTTTACCTTAAAAAACACAACCTCTCAAGGAATCCTTGGAGAAGAATGGTTAGAGTAAATCTCATATAATATTTAGTGTGGTGTGTGTAACAATGTGATTAACAATATATAATAAATAAATAGATCAGAGTTTAAGAGAGATCACACAAGAGATTTATCCTGGTTCACCAATGTGGTTAGTCCAGTCCCCACACCTTGTGAGATTATCCTTTATTGAATCTTCTTACAATAACTTTTTCTTCTATGTATTCTTAGCCTCACCAGGCTTACACTTCTGAATGGTATAGCTTACAGACAGCTTACACAATAATTGGTTTTGTATATCTTTGTTGTGATATACTTTGTGATCTCAGGATGTTTACAATAAGTTTCTAGATACTCTCTATATGGCAGTGAGTATATGAACTGAGATTTAGAATGATAACTCTAAAATTTATGTGTTCACTATTTGGTAGTGAGTATTGAAAGTAATTTGTAGAGTGAATGATAATGTTGGCTTTATGATTTTGGCTTTCTTTGTGTGCTTTTACAAATCGGTAGTGTGAGCATAAAATGTGTCTTCTATTTATAGAGCCAAAGCTTGAGTGCAAGTACCATAATAACCCTTGAAATATTTGTATGAGAAGTACTGAGAATTACTTGAGTAATGCTGGGAGCTTTGTCTTATTCTGGCAGGACTTAGTCTTATGCTGGCAAGACTTGGTCTTTATTCTGAGTAATGCTGGCATCTGGTAATTCTGACCTTTGACCCATTCTTCAAGGACTAATTCTGAGAAAGTAATTCTGGGAGAGTAACTCTGGGGAAGAAACTCTGGGACAGTAATTCTGAGAGAGTAACTCTGGGACGGTAACTCTGGGAGAGTAACTCTGGGACGGAAACTCTGAGAGAGTAACTCTGGGACAGAAACTCTGGGACAGAAACTCTGGGACAGTAATTTTGAGAGAGTAACTCTGGGACGGTAACTCTGGGAGAGTAACTCTGGGACGGTAACTCTGGGACAGAAACTCTGGGACAATAACTCTGTGATAGTAACTCTGGACAGATGCTGAGAATTACTCTTAGTAACTCTGAGAGAGTAACTCTTGACTTGTTCTGAGATTTATTCTTGGTAATGCTGAGAGTAACTCTTTACTTATTCTGAGATTTATTCTTGGTAATGTTAAGAGTAACTCTTGACTTTTCATAATGTTATTCTTTTAAGGATCATATTATAATATCTTGAGTGAGAATGAATGAACCTGTCTTATTTATTTCCACTAAAGAGCACACGTCAAATAACAAATAAGATCACAATCTTAATTATATTTACACAAGAGTTTGTTATCTTCAAAACATCAAAAAGGATTTTTCCTCAACAATACTATCCCATAGCATTTGGTGTATGTGAAACTGAGACAAAAGAGTCATGTAGGTGGTTTCTTACCTTGCTTTTGGAGGATATTGGTCAAGATAAGAGATGAGCTTTCATCTCTTATGTAAGTTTGAGATATCAAACATCATTATGGTTTAAGTATCTTGAGACATAATTATATGTCATTTTTGTCTTTGTTGTGTTTTGTAAATCTTTATGTTCTACATTAATATGTACTACAAACAGACCATTAACAAACATATATGTACTTCAAACAAATCATTAGTAAATAGGGATGAAATATAAATTTTTCCAAAAATATCATAAGTACTGATTAAGTCAATAATTGATTGTAACAGGGACGAAATACACACATTTGTTCTTCTTATATGTACTAAAACAGAAAAACATTACAGACAACAAACAACTTGAATCTCACTACAGTTTCTGGTAAACAAAGAACAAACACCATGAAATAGTCAACATAATCTTGAGCAGTTTGGTCTTCTTCCTTTCATTTTCCAACTTCAATTTCATCATCTTTTTTCCTAGCTTCAATTTCTTTAATGATGTAACCTAGTTCCTGAACTACCTCTGAGCAATTGCATCCAACTAATTTTCTAGGTCCAGTTGATGTGTTGCATTCAAGTTCATCTTTCCATATAGCTTGCAACCTAATCCCAAATTTGAACATTTCCAGAATCTTCTTTTAGGGATTTCGGTTGAATTTGAGATGAACATCCTCATTGATTTATTGCAACCACAAATTAGGATTTGAGACTCAGTATAATTACCTACGGATGATGTTGCCATTTCAAATTTGAGAAGATGAGGAAATTTGTAAGAAGATAGGAAGAAGATAGGAGGTAGATGAGAAAATGAACTCTTTTTGATTTCATCCTCCTTATAATGGCCACTTCACTAGGTTTCGACGTATTAAACTCCTAAATTAATAAATCATTTCCACATCAGCAACGTTAGCCCAGTCAACTTTTTTTTAACATAATTCTAACCCTAGGGACTAACGCCAACATGAAAATGAGATATAAAGATTCAGACAAAAATAGAAAATACAAGACTAAATTCAAAAACTCGCTAGCTTATAGGAATCAAGAGACTATTTAACCCAAAATAATATGTAGTTCTTACTTCAGTATTAGAACATTAGCGGCAGGTATGTCTATAACACTTAAGAAAAACAAATTCGCAGCAGGTATATATATACACAAAGAGTAAAGAGTCATTCAAACTTTTCATATCTCTTTCAAAACACATAGCAAGTCATTCAAACAAACACAGAGAAGAGTAAAGAGGGGGAGCGTGTGGCTGACCAAAGGGGGTGCATCGTTGGACACGGTGGTGTCGGCGACCAGATCTACAACAGAAATGTTTCTCTTCCTCTTCTAAAAAAATTTCTCTCCTTTTTCTCACAAAATAACATTATTTATAGTGAAAAATACATTTCTTGTGTAATCAACTTTAAAGGAAAATAACTAATGGTAATCAATGCAATTTAAAAATTAAATGTAGTGAAAACTAAAAAAAAATTTATTAAAACTTAAAATGTTGGTCAATACAATTTAAAATTTCCTTACAAAAATGTCACCAATTTTGGGAGATAAAAATAAAATAGTAATGAAGTTAAATGTATTGAAAAATAAGTTTTATTTTTTGTTACTAAAATGGACAGGCCAGCCAAGAGATTAATGAATGAAGTGATTAATAGTCTGTTAAATTTTTAATTCTCACAAATCAACCACCGTGGATACTTCGGTCATGATAAGTTTTGCTTCTTAACAAGTTTTCTTGGTGTTGTTCTACTAGGAATGGAATTAGAAAAGACAAGCATTTATGTTACACAATGACACCAAAAGTGACATCAACACCGTTTTTTTTTTAATAGAGTGGTATCCTTCCTTCCGTGCCGACTAATCCACCCGAGAGAAATTTCTTAGGCTCCCCCACGTAGCCTCCGAAAGTTGGTCCCGGCCTCCTTCGAATTCAGGACCTCAAGAGAAGCACGCCCTTGAGGCCCAAACTCCACCGTATTAATATACTCTTTAATATATATTTGTTTTTAAATAATTTTCTTTTTGTATTGGATGTTGTGTTAATGTTTACGATGCTTTGAAAAAATATACGGTAATATTGTACATTGTACTTGATGTGGAAGGGCTTTGGTTTTCAGACAAAGATAGTTTATGATAATATGCAATTTAACCAACTCAGTTGTACTGATTGGCAACTAATTTAAGTCTATGTTGAGTATGTCTAAATTGTACCTCTATGTATGTTGTGCTTTTATTATTTTTTTTTTATAAAAGAAATAAAATATTTAAATTTTATTTCGACACAAAGTTTCACAACTCTATAAAGATGGAATGTGTATAAATATATCTGTATGTCATAACACTTGTTGATAAGATTCACCATTCAATGATAAACCATAAGAGACCACAACATTAATCAAACATAACAATTTACTTAGGTTACAACAATAATTAAATTTAAAATAAACCCAATTCATCAACTAAAATAAAATAAAAGCAAAATAATAAACTCTTTTTTTAATAAAACACAAAATAAAAAAATTCTTCAACCAACAATTTAACTAAAGCTTAAAAACCCTTCTAAAATGTCGATATCTTCTAACTCCACCGACTTTATTAATTGTGCGTTGTATTTATGATATCAATTCCTTAAAGCATTTGATTTTGAATGATCAATTTGTCACCAAATCAATTATGATCCTGCAAAATATCCTATATATTAGTACACACATAACATATAATTCAAATATTCATTTTTACTTAATCACTTCCTTTACAATTCTCTTCTTTCTTGCATAAAACAAACTAAAGAAATTTAATTAATTTCTAAATTATATGATACCTGCATAAGTCTAGCAACTTTTGAAGGACGTGATGTAGAATTTTCAGTAGAATTTTTAGTGTTGTTGGACAAGACATGTTGGCTTGTGTTTTGATTATGCGATGACGAACCTACAAATATTTAGTTAGAAATATCACAATATTTATATAGTTTAATTTTAATATTTTGATCAAGAGACGATGAACACACCTGATTGAAAGAGGCTTGCATATTCTTTAGCACCTAGAATTTTTCTAGAGAATTTGTTTGTTATAACAGCATCAGAAGGTGGCCTTATACTGATGGCCGGAGATGGAAAATTCTTTGGTAAAAAAGGATCTCTACAGACTCCATTAACTTCTCGAGTTGGAACATAATAATCTTTATTTTTATCAAAACCTTTTTCATGATCAATTGGCACCCCGGTTAATGGATTAACCGGTTTAAGTATCACAGGAACAAATTTACAACTGACTTCTAATGGATTGGGAACATCAATTTCAGGTGAGCTTAACCTCATAATCTCCGAATAATCTGAATCATACTCATCATCTATTTCAAATTCATGAGAAATATTCTTATTCATATCAAAACAGGTACGCGTTTCTTGATTCATTGGATTTTTGAGATGATCCATCTGAAATTAAAAATCAAAATAAAAAAAAATACTAAGGAATTATCTATGATCAAAAGTAATGGAAGATTAGTTAAATTACCCACCTTCTGATAGATCTCGCATTATATTATAAAAAAATCTATAAAAAAACACTAGATTATATGAAAATGTTATGTAAAAAAAAAAAGAAAAAGAAGATTATACAAATATATCACTCATCACACAGTATAATTTGATAAACTAAATTATGATAAAGAATATATGATAGTTTCTAACTTAGTGTAGGAACCTTAGCAGCAACTATCTCTAAATTAAACACTTGAAAAAAATTTCTGTATTATAAAAAAATAAATTTTATCATGATGACAAATAAAACCTTTAATTTAGAAAATAAAACATTCAGCCGTTCAATGTTCATTGTCTATCAATGAATTTTTTTTAAAAAAAACGTGAAGATAAAATATAATAAACAAAAATCTTGAGTTCACAAAGAACCAAGAGTGTAAACAAAAAAACAAACTATTCGAGTAGCCCATAAAAAATCACACCAAACAAATAGCTACGACACAAAAAAAAAATGATATAAACATTGAAATGCATAATAATTAAAACTTTTAAAAAGTACATAGAGAATTACAAGAAGAACAATCACATACCGACTTAAAGGTAAGTAGACCAGAAAAAATGTGTCAACAAAAGTAGAAGAAGAAACGTCCAGAAAATTGTGAATGATTTGAAAAATTGATATAGATATATAGCAGAAAATTGGGTGAAACAAAGGAAAAATGTAGAAAATGGTAAAACACAAATTTATTACTATTTCTTTTAAAAAAGAAATGCATGCACATTTTATTTTTTTTGGTAAATCGTAAATAGGAAATTAGAAAAAAAAGAAACTGTTATTCATAAAATTGGTAAATCGTAAATAGGAAATTAGAAAAAATAGAAACTATTATACGTTAATCAATAGTTCCGGACTGGGCCAACGACTAAGACATAGCCCAATCCATTTCCACACTTAGAACGGTCTAATAGTCTCGACCCAACTAGTTAAAGGCAAAGGAAAGTATTTTTTCTCCCACCCCTCCGCCGAGGACATATCCTTACCTGGAGAGAGGGCCAGCAGAGCACCGCTGTCCTCGACCAGGCCTCCACGTACGCCAACACTAAAACGTCCATTCTTCCCCGTAGTCGGAGACGAATAGTCACTTGCTTGCTGGGCACCGTTGCTGCTCAGAAGTACGTCTCTGCCTGTCCCAACGACTAGTTTCGAACAGTCTTTCAGAATTTTTGGTTTTACGCCTAGATTCCTGGAAATCACATATTTTGGCCTGAATTTCCGCATCTAGCCCAAAATATGGACCAATGGCCAAGCGTTGAGGGAAATATAAAAACCCTCTCATTTGAGAAGGTCAGGTAATTCAAATCTTATCCTTAAAAACACTCAAACGTATTTGTGCTCCTACTGACTTTATCATCAGAGTTTCTTGTAGGTACACCCCTCCTCTTCAACTTCAACATTGTACATGAAGTCTCTGTCCCACTTTAGGTTCTAATCAACTGGTAAGATTAGTGGTGCCGTCTTCGAGAAGTTCTGTTCTTCCCATCTTTCTTTCCATGGAAATCAAAGATCCAAAGAGCTTTCAAGATTTCAACCATGTCCAGTCACGACGACGACCGCAATATTCACCCTACAATCATCTCGCCCAAGACCAGCCTCAACAACTTGAATCCCTTTCTAGAGAACATAGTTCCCCAAAAAAGAGAATGAGCCACCACGTCTCTCTCCGGACGACGCACGCGATCTTGGCACCTAATATGTTGACACTAGTAAGATCAAGAAAGTTCCGGAGGGTGCTCCCGAAACATCCCAGCAGATTCTTGTGCCGACCAACGCTGACCATATCGTAGCAGTCTTGGCCGAGGCACTCAAGAAGACAAACTCCCTGATCCTTAGCAGAACGAGAGGATTATGGCATTGGAGAAAGCACGACATTTAAGATCTCCCCCGCAGAGGCACCAAAGAGAATCCCGGGATCCTTCTCCGTGACCCAGGGAGCGCCGTTCAACTCAAAGGGAACAAGAATTTCAGGTTGTCAAGAAACATGAACGCACACCTCCCCGCAGGAGCCCACTTTCCTCGATGACGAAGAAAAGCAAAGAGAATCCACGAACAGAAAACCAACGCATGCCTCCATCATATCTGGCTCGAAGGGTCGATCAAAAAGTCCCTCTCCTCGCCGAGATTGTGTTCCTCGATATGGTAGGAATAACACCTCTCATGCTCGATCTTTTGGCTCCAGGAACAAAGAAAATCCACGAGGCCCGCTATCTTTAAAATCGTGGCTACAAGAATTCCCAAATGGTTGGAGAAACTCCCACCTCTTGGCACCTACGACGGAACAAGCGACCCTAACGAGCACATCGAGAATATCTATGCTTTACTCGAGTACCGCAGCATCAGGGACGCCATCAAATGTAGGTTGTTCCCCACGACTCTCAGAAAGGGAGCCATGCCCTGGTACAAAAGCCTCCCCAATGGGTCCACCACCTTGTGGAAACAACTTGGGAGGATGTTCTCCAGACACTTCACGGCTTCTTGCCGCCATTTGTAATCAGAGGCCTCACTTGAGGCGATCATTCAGGGAAAGGACGAATCTCTTTGAGCGTACATTGAGAGGTTCACCAAAGAAGCCGTCCATGTTTTCATGACCGACGACATGAAGAAATATCTGCTTGAGTGCGGCTTGCGCCCCCGCAACGACTTTGCCAAGGCAGTTGGCATTGAGACTCTTGTTACCCTGAACGCTCTGCTTCTCAAGGCACATACGTACTTCCATTACGAGGAAAAAGAAGCGGCCAATACTGCTCGAAATTCGAGGCACTAGGAATACAAGGGGCCACATGGCCATTTCCACGAGTACACGCCATTGGCCTCCTTACGAGAAAAAATATTTTATGAATGCACCAACTCAGAGTTCTGCTAGGATGGTGTTCTCTTTCCCCGACAAATGGCAACCAAACCAAACACAGATAAAACGAAATATTGCTGGATCCACAAAAGCCACGAGCACACCACCGAAGAATGTATTCACCTCTAGGATGCAATCAAAATCCTAATCTGAGCCGACCATCTCAAACAATACACAAAGAAAAGGGATTATGCTCGACATGAGCCCCAAGAAACAAAAAGCGTCAAGGATGAGAAACCCCCTTCAAACGATGTCAGCATGCCCATAGCCTTAAACATCATGCAACTAGAGGACTTCTACGTCCCAGACGAAGCCATATTCCCCCAATATCTGGAAGCACATAGTACCTGGGAGAACTTTCCATCCGCCATGGTTATATCAGGTGGGGGAAGCATCAAGATGACCGTGGGTTCAATAAAAAGAAAGTTCAAGCAACTCATCAGTGCGAGCTCCAACACAAATTCTACCCTCGACAAGATCCAGGGAAACTTAGTCCCTATCGCATTATACCGGGAGGAGCTCCCCGATGGTCTCCCAACTCGAGCATTCCTCTGCTCATACAGGCATAAATGACCAACTTTGATGTTTGACACATTCTAGTCGACCAAGGGAGTTTGCTTGATATCATGTATTTACAACTACTCTCCACGCTATAGCTAGATGAGACACACCTAACAAAATACGTAGGCCCTAATGTGCAGGGTTTCAATGGCGCAGTCAAGAACCCATGGGGATAGGTAGAACTATTCGTCACATTTGGGGCCGTAGAAACGGCCAAATCTATCAAAGTCCGATTTCAGGTGATAGACCGCCCTTCACTTTACCAGTGCATCCTCGGCAGACCAACACTGGTCGAAATGATAGTTGTGCCCTCCACGATGCACTTGAAAATGAAATGTTAAACCTCTAATGGACTCGTCGCCACCCTCCTTGGGGACACCGAGGCCGCGAGGAGATGTTTCGAAGCAGCGTTGAAGGGACTGAACACCATCAGCACGTCGACCAGAAACAAGCCCACTCTACCCAATAGTTCTGAAGAGCCAAGATCATTACCTCGTGTCGATTCAATCGACCTTGAGAGCTATAACGCCCCAGTCTGCTTTCGGGATGATCGACTGACCCCACAAACGTTCCGGGAAACTTCCTAGAAGGTCGCCCATCCCAAAATTGCTCCAAATCAAGCACGCTTAACTATGGAGTTCTTATGAAACAGGCTACCAAAAAGAAGATGTATCTTGTTAGTATAGGCAGTACCCATAAATCCTTATAAGCTTTCCTTCAACCATGTTGTCCCATAACTGCACGACCTTATGATCCCTCTCATTCCGATGTGGCGACCACCCTTGCCCCCTTTGGCCTCAGATGTTACATGCGGTGCAACCATCCATCGTCTGCTTCGACCTTGAGTGTTACATACTTGTAACACCCCAAATCTACCCCAGTAATTATTATGAAAAATCAGAGTTATAAAATTATTTTTCGAAAAACAATTGGAGTATTACAATTCAACTTAACAACACTATCATGCTATCATAGATACATAACACAAATACTCAGATGAACTAAAATCACATGAATCAACTTTATTAACATTAAGCAGCGGAACTACATTAATCAACTTTGATGACATAACATTTTTTCAACTTAAAACCATTTTAACATCAACAATTACTCTTCATGTATCAACATAGTTATTCAACAATAAAATCAAACAATTAAACAACTAGCGTTAATTCCCCCATATAACAATAATCAATTTACAGTTTTCGGTTAAATCGACATCATCCAAACACATAATAACTTACTATGCAGCAATAGTTCAATCGATCATAGAACAACATAACCAACAGAACTACAACATACATAAACCAATTTATTTTCCAACATAGATCAACAAATACAGAGGCAATAATTTATACAACCCAACCCACATACGGTCTATCATATACCCAATTATAGAGATTGAAATCCACCCTTACCTTGTATTCGGAGTCTGCTCTGCAATTTTCCGGTCGATTTCCGCTTTGCCGCAACTTCTAACTTTTTCCTCAAACTTCTCCGGTCAATTTTCGGAACTGCTTCTCTGCAAATTTACGATTTCATAAAACTCTTCCAAAACCTTGTCTTATGCTAATGATACTAAAAACCTAATTCTCCTCTTATTCCACTTAACCAACATAATTATTATTACTCTCACAATTCTATTGACCTTATTTCCCACACCTCCAATATTACTACCACCACCATAAAACCAAGCCCATATGAAATATCTTATAATTCTCTTAATAATATTATTTCCAATAATATTCTACAAGTTAAATCAATTTATCAATTGAATAATACCAATTCACAAATAATAATTCTCCGAATATTAACGGAATGATTCGAACATCATAATAATCCAATTACGCCTCTTATAATAATTCTGATAATTCTTAACTTCAATACTTTCAACAATTAATTCTGAAAATACTACGAAATATTTAATTAACTAATTAATTAAAATTCTGGGCGTTACAACAACCGCTTCTTTAGAGATGACGTGAAAGATCAGAAGAAAAGAAATAAGAAAGCCTCGCTAATCACAACGAACCTCTATGCATTGCCCGAACCAGAGTATGCAGACCCTCTGCGCCCCATTCTCGACAGAGAATTCGAGTTCATACTTCCTTAGTGATGATCCCAGCAAGGGAGTCAAGATCCGTACCGGCCTCCCTGACCCGACGAGGAAGCATCTAAAGGCTTGCCTAAGGGAGAACGCATACCTGTTTGCATGGAGTACATCCGATATGTCCGGATGATGAGTGCAAAAATATAGTTATTTTGTGTTTGTAAATAGTGGCACTTATCGATACTTTTTATTAATACCGTTTGAATAATTTCCCGTTTTGTGTATAAATACGTATACTTTGTGAATAGTTGTATTTTCATATACTTTTATACCTTTTGATAGTTTTTCTGTCTTTTTGTAGGTATTCTTGTGTATTTGGAGCATGAGCAATAAAGTGTCGAAGACACGACTTCAAACGCGCGATTTTGAGCAACGGAACCAACTCGTCGACGAATAAAGCTCAAAAATAAAAGAATAATAATTAATCAATTTGGTTGATATTTTGTCATTGTTATATAGGAAATTGAATAAGCTTTCCAACGCTTCGAACCGGGCGCAAATCGAAGTTACGGTTCTCAAGTTCTGAAATTTTTATAAAGCTGTTTTTTTCACGATAGCAGCTTCGGCGCGGCGCGCCCTCCTGCGTACGACGCGCGCTGTGCGAATTTTAGAATTGTTAAATAGGGCCAAAAACACATTTTTTAGGTTATGGTTTTGGGGTATTTGTTCCCAATCCATCAAACCTTCATTTTTTGGTCTAGACAGCTTAGAAAACACCATTGGAGGTTGTAATCGGATGATCCGGAGTTAAAGCTTCTTTGCTCGTGATTGACACCACGAAAGATTTGGTTTTATTCTCTTCCTCTTATCTTTGTAACCATTTTTGTTGGGTTTTTTTGTAAGTTTACTCTAAACCTATGTATATTTTTTACTCTATTGTTGTATAAAGTTTGATTTACAAATCTTAATCGGTGTTTCCTTGATCTTTTTGCTTAAATGCTTTGGATTTGTGTTGTTGTAGAAATAGACATCACAAATCTTTATTAGGGGGATATATGTTAGCTTTTTATTCTATATATAAGATTGGGGTTAACATCCATATAATATATGAGTTTAATGACTCTATGTTGTTCGATCGGTTGAGACATCGTCGAAAGAGTAATATAGTTGAACTCTCGTCGGTGTTGTAGAAATGGACATTGATGTGAGGGATATGTGGTGATTCTGATGAGTATTATAGATTGAGTACAACGGAGTGATAAATCTAAGTTTGTGAGGATTAATTTAGATTTAAACCAGATAAATTATTCTCCATCAAGAATGAATTTATTTTATGTTCATATGTTATATTTTTCTTGTTTACTTAAAACCCATTTAACCCAAACTCAAGAACTAAGAATCTGTCGAACGGCGATTCAATAGCACTAATCTCTGTGGACACGATAATTAAAGGTGGATAAATCTCAAATAGGAAGAATTAAATCACCCTATTTATAAATGTTCCTATTGTGATAAGCTTTGCCACCTAGAGCCCGTTTGTTATGATAAACTAAGAAGATATAAAGGAAGTAACCCTAAAGCTCTTGGAATTATTTACTCACCAAGACTCAAAGATATTTGGATACCAAAGGTGAAAACCTAATTTGCTTTGTAGGGATGCTTTGCATATTTTATAAAGCCTTAGTGCATATTAAATGAAGTCATACAAAGAAATATGTATATCTTTGAATATACATGATGTGGCAAATGGTTTTTGGTGATACTGCTGATTGCGATCCAAGTATGTTCGTTGATGGTGTATTTCAACGGACATGATCAAAGAACTTTTTATTGAGGATGATTCACAACACTTATGATCTATGATGATCAATTAATCTCTAAGTAGGTTGAGATGATAAGTTTGTAATGAATTTATCAGTTTAGTTTTTTAAACCAACTCTCGTGTCAAAGGATTCGCATAGAAGGATTTATAACAGTGTTATGTCGTTCCCTCTAAAGGAAGAATTTTTATCAAGGTTACTTAAAATTTAAGGTACTACACTTTTTATAGGTTGAATAATTAAAAAAAACTATGATAAATCCTCTAAATAAGTGGTTTAGTCTTTACTCAACAATTAAAACCTATTATTATTGATGAAATGTTTAAGTTTTAGCATTTTGGGAAAAAAGGGAGCAATCTAAATATGAAATGGGTGTAAAAAATGGTATGCCAATGCTAAATATCAATTCAAGGCTATAAAGACCAATGAGGATGAAACCAAGACAAATAATCGATTAGCCTAATCAATTAGTTCCCCTTATGTTTCAAATTTCAGATGAAATCAAATTATATCTTCGCCTCCAAGTAAATCAAACCAGATCGTTGATGGAGAACACATAAAATATTCAAAATCTCATCAAATTATTGATTAGGTCCATTAAATAATCAATTAGGAGACGTGTTTTGGAAAGTTTTGGTTCTGATATTTTCCGGGAAAATTCTTCAAGGATTTTTTGGTGTTTTTACACACTGAAATGCTCAGAAGCAACATTACAAATAGATAATCCTACTCTCTTCTCTTGGATCATTCTTTTCTCCCTTCCTTCTTTGTTATTATGCTTTCTTTGTTTGTGTAAGAATACCACTTTAGCATTTCATCATCATCAACATGGCACGTAAGAGGTTAAAATTCCCCTCTTATGCCCATCTCTCTGATGATTTCTCATCTCAATAACAAGAAGAAATATTTTTTCAAGAATAAACTAATAGGATGGTCTTAGGAATTCATACCTTGGATATCAAAATATTTCAAGATGTGAATTCTTCCAAAACTTTGAAGAATTGAACTTAAAGGCATTAAGCTTGTTTTGTTTTAGAATGTTTTATATGATTTTTGTACTTAGGATTCGTTTCATTTTCATGTTCGTTGTAGAATTGTGGTAAGTATTTACTTTGTTCGTACGTTTTTGTTTGAACCGTACAATTGTTTCGTTTTTCAAAACTTTGTTGATTCTTGATTCTTTGGATTTTTACTTTTGCAATTTGAGTGTTTGGCCCTGTTTGAGGACAAACAAATTCAAGTTGGGGAGAGTTGTTAAGTGCCAAAATGTAGTTATTTTGTGTTCGTAAATAGTGGCACTTATCGATACTTTTTGTTAATAACGTTTGAATAATACCCCGTTTTGTGCATAAATACGTATACTTTGTGAATAGATATATTTTCTTACACTTTTATACTTTTTGATAGTTTTCTACTCTTTTTGTAGGTATTCTTGCGTATTTGGAGCATGACCAATAAAGTGTCAAAGACACGGCTTCAAACGCGCGATTTTGAGCGGCGGAATCAATTCATTCGGCGAATAAAGCTCAAAACCAAAGAATAATAAATCACCAATTTGGTTGATATTTTGTCATTGTTAGAAAGGAAATTGAATAAGCTTTCCAACGCTTCGAACCGGGCGCAAATCAGAGTTACGGTTCTCAAGTTACGCCTTTTTTACTAAAAGTTATTTTTTCAAATCTGCGTGTTGGGCGCGATGCGCGCTGTACCAGATCCAGAATTGTATAAATAGACGAAAATCAGATTTCTTAGGTGATGTTTTGGGTATTTTTGAACCCCAACTCATCCTAGATCAGTTTTGGGTAGATTTGGCTTGGAAACACCATTGGAGCTTGCAATCGGATGATCGAAGGTCGAATTTCTCATCGATTGGTGTTGACAAACCAAGAAATGTTTGGTTCTTTTTCTTCTCTTCTCTTTGTATTTCTCTTTTTGTGAGTTTGTATGTAAATACTCTAAACCATGGATGTTTGTTACTCTTTGTACTAGTTGTATAATATATTTTCTTTACAAATCTTAATCGGTGTTTCCTTGATCTTTTTGCTTAAATGCTCTGGATTTGTGTTGTTGTAGAAGTAGACTTCACCAATCTTGATTAGGGGGATATCTGTTAGCTTTTGATTCTAGACATAGGATTGGGGTTAACATCCACATAATATATGAGTTTAATGCCTCTGTGTTGTTTGATCGGTGGAGACATCGTCGAAAGAGCAATATAGTTGAAATCTGTCGGTGTTGCAGAAATGGACATTGATATGAGGGATATGTGGTGATTCTGATGAGTATTGTAGATTGAGTACGGCGGAGTGATAAATCTAAGTTTGTGAGGAGTATTTTAGATTCAAACCAGATAAGCTATTCTCTATCAAGAATGAATTTAGTTTATGTTCAAATGTTATATTTTTACTTGTTTGCTTAAAACCCATTTTAACCCAAAATCAATAACTAAGAATCCGTCGAACGGCAGTTCAGTAGCACCGATCTCTGTGGACACGATAATTTCCCGGATAAATACTTCCAAAACTTTTGCTGCTTGCCGCTTTACCGCTCCAACAATGAGCACCCTTTGTATCCATGGTTATCCATGGGCTCTTAATTGCTTAGCTCACTTTGTTTGAATTGTTTGAAAAGGAAGTGTAACGTGTGATTAGAAAATATTTTGAATAAGGACTTTAGCTTGTAAATAAGCGTAGCCTTTTTGGAAATTATTTGAAAAGAGGTGTATGAAAGTAATTTGATTTGAGTATGAGCAAGCTATTAGGAGCAACTACCCTAAGAGTGTCTTTCTTGTTCTTTGAGTCTTTCGTTTGAAAGGGCTATCCATATCATAAAGAGGGTAGGTATTCTTTTTATTGGATGTATTGGGTCATCGAGGGTCATCGCTTGCCATAAGTCTATCCATACCATAAGGGAGGTAGGAAGTCTTAGGAAAGGACGAGAATAGTCATTTTTAGGCAACCAGTAAGGATACCTTAGCAATCGAAAGGGACTATCATCAAGATCATTTATCGTAGGCAACATCGAAGGGACGAGATCTTTTTATGATGATTTTATTCGTAGGCAGCAGGCTAAGGTATCTCTACGCTCGAAGGGACTTGACTATTATAATCGAAAGGCAGCAATAAGTCGAATTACCTTAAAGGTGTGTGTGTGTGCAACAATCACGTGATTCAGTTCGGATATTTTTATCTTATATTAGGCGAGCTAAATTCAGTTTAAAAGTTACCACTCCCTACGCTATTACAAGGCTTTAGGGAGGGGGTTACATAACCAAAAACTGGGGAAAAAGGCAGAAAATAAAAATGCAAAAAATAAACCTAAGCTATTACATGACTTTGGGGCAGTTACATAATAGTGGAAGAAACGAGCGCGAAAATAAAACCTAAAGATTATTACAAGGCTTTGGAAGATATACATAATTAAACCTTTTACGGAAAATAGAAAGGCGGAAAGTAAACCTAATTACTATTACAAACTATATGCAAATACAGAATAAGACAAGATAAACTCGTATGATCGAAAGGGAAATGAACAGGCGAATTAAAAGGTTTTTTTTTAAATCAGGCTAACAAACCTCAAATTAATTTAAAAAATTTAAACCTAAAGTAAAAAAAATTGAACCTAATTTAAAAAATTAAACCTAATTTAAATCATTAATCCTAAATACAAAAAATTAGACCTAAATTAAAAAATTAAACCTAATTTAGAAAATTAAACCTAATTTAAAAAATTAGACCTAAATTAAAGAATTAAACCTAATTTAAAATTATTAATCCTAATTATAACTAATTAAAATATTCATATACTTAATTTTAATTAATTAAAACATTTTTTATTATTATTAATTTTTTTTTAAAAAAGTTAATTATGATAAGAAAATAAAAAAGGATTTTAGCTTTTAGTTAAAAAAGGAAGTAAATAAAAAACAATAATAAAAAGCCAAAAGAGAAAATAAAAAATAAAAACAAACTTAGCGTAATAATCTAGTAAGGCGTGCCCTGAGAGTCCATGGTACGTCTGCATGCCCAGAGGCGTTGGATCTGAAGAGAGAATGATCAGACGCCTGGAGGAACGAGGTGCACGCGTGTGCATATGGATGAGGAGCACCGGATCCCTCAGCATCCCCAACATTCAACGCGCCACTTTTATTTGAAATTGACTAATGGCGTGTTGCCACGTGATCGTCTTTAACCTTCCCCGTCATCTTAGCTTCTGCAACAGCTTTTACCGACGGATATCGTCGTTGCCATAGCCCCTGAAATCATAAGACCCTTGTACGCACAACAAAAATCAATTCTAAGGACATGGATGATCTCGTTTCATCATCCCGAGTCTAATGGTGGCCTTCTTGTGTCCTAATTTTTCCTTTAACGCAAAACGCTAATTTGAAACTCAAAAACCTAACAATGGTGAAACTCAAATCTTGCACAGAAACTTTAATCAAACAGTCCAGAAACATCATATGCATCATCACAAACGTAAATATGTAAACAAATCATGTTAAGGATGCATAAATCGTTGAAATTGAAATTGAAAAGTGAGTGCAAACCGTGACTTACTAGTGATGATTCCGAGCACTTTCAACCTTGCTAAATATCATCTCCTTGTCCATCTTTTACAGAGAAAATCACTTTCAGTAAACACCCTATAACTATCAGTCTGAAGTGCTTCATAGACAACAAGAACAACCAATAAACACCAAGAACAACAAGAACCCTCAGACAACAACAAAATCAATAATTTCAATTTCAATTTTAACTTAAACTAACCCTAATTTTTAACACATATGAAAAAATGGAGAATGATTGAAGAAACATACGGTGGTACGGCGAGATTAAAGATGGAGGCGCAGTGGCGGGGAAGGAAACGGCCGTCGGCGGTGTTGTTATGTAAACGACAAAGGATTGTTGTTGTTCTTACGTCTTCGTATTTGGTTCTACAAACTGAAATTGGTGTGTGCATGTCTGGCTGAAACCTAATTATTATTTTTTTAAAATTAAAAACCTCAAAACGACGTCGTTTTGAGTAAAAGAAATGGTCGACTCTCTCCGGTTTAAAGACATGGGCGATCAAACAAGCGAACCTGACCTGTTACATGGCTGGTTCCCGGTCCATCCGATTTGATCCAGTTTTTACAACACTGATTTTAATACATATTTATTTTCTTATTTAGAGCTCTATTCTAATACAATTAAATATAATGTATTCAAGAAAGACAATCAACTTTTTAAAACAAATAAAATATTGAAGTTCTAAGTCAACACAAAGTTTTACAACTCTATAGAGATTAATGTGCATAAATATATGTTTATGTTATTATATTTTTAAATAGAATTTAAGTTTGACCTAATGCATTTATATAAAAGTAATTTTTAAGACGAGGGACGTCACTCAATATAAATTCTTTAAGGACCTTATCTTTAACTAATATGATATTAGAATTTTTTTATAATATACATTTTCACGTCCAATACTATTAAGCTTGGTTTGTAAATATAAACAATCGACAACCCGAATTAAAAGGCTTGTGATACCATGTTAGAATTTGAGTTTTTGTCTAACTCATTCTTAAAAAAATTGGCTTGTTGGGTTATGAGTGCCTACACATGTTCATATCATATATTGTCTGATATAATACTCTTATCATATCTCCTCGCGTCTATGACTATACGTCTGAAGCATGAAAATAAATGGTGTGCTCACAAAATTTTAAACCAAACTCTAATATCATAATATAATTATAGTTTTCTCTAACTCATAACTATAAAATTAATTTTCAAGATAAGGGATGTTATTTTATATAGACTCTTTGTGTACTCGATATAAAATGTAAGTTTTACTCGATAGTTATAGATAAGATTCATCGTGAGACATATGAGACTAAAAGTTTATCAAACATAACAATTTACTAAGGCTCGAATCAATATTTAAAATTAAAATAAATTCAATCCATCAATTAAACTTAACCAAAAGAAATACATTCATATTTGTTTATTGAAAAATAAAATCTAAAATTCAACAAACCAACAATTTAACCAATTTTTTTTAAAAAAAGTCGACTTTAACAATTGTGCAATATATTTGAAATATTCATTCCTCAAGTTTACCAATTATGCAATATATTTGAAATATCAATTCCTTAAGGCATTTGCATTTTATATGACCAATTCATCGCTAAATCAATGAGACAATTTCTCATCCCACTCCATGACCTTCTTATGCACCACTGAATTGATTAAAATGTCTTTGTGCTTCTGTAGATGCATCTTCGAAAATACCTTTTTATTTTATTTTAACGTTGTTTTGTTTTGTAGATGCACATACTGAAGACTTCCGTAGATACATATACAAAACTAAACAAAACTCAGAAAACTAGAACAACAACATTTGTAACGATAAAATATCCATTCATTGATTAAAATCAACATTGATTAAAAGATATATCAAAATTTACAACAGAAAATTAAGAAAACTAAGAAATCTAAGAAATTAAAACAGTTAAAACAATGTCATTCGATCCATGCATCATTAGAACGGAATCAACGTCACCTTCAACTTCATCCTACCAACGTTCCTTTTCTCGGGTATCAGAAGAGGTCCTTGTTCTAAGCCTCTAGATCCTTCTGATGACTTCGTCGGGTTTGTACTCCCCCTCTAAAAAATACATTAGGGTCCTCTTGAGTTAGTCGAAGGAATCAATGTTCCAAAACTTAACCAGCATTGGGGGTTTGACTGAAGAGAAAATAACATGCCCATCCATTCTATTGCTTGATTGCTATTATGCAAAATACTGATAAGAATGTTAGAAAATTAATTTAAATCAAATGGAATCGAGGCTAGAATCGTGAACAAAATCACTTTCCTTATAAGTATTTCAAGCACTCTCAACATGTCTTAGAGTTGGAACGCATGAATAACCAGGATAATTCAGCCTTTTGTCGAGTTTGCGTAAGACCGACGAAAAACTCGAATGCAAGGAAGAGAGTGTGAAAGAGGATTTATAATTTTTGTGTGTTTCATTTTGGATTCATAAATGTGTCTTTATAGGCCAGGCATAAGTTTACAACTCTTGATGAAACAACACATTTTCACCATATAATGCAATGGTTCATCTATAATGACACAAGACACTCCTTCATAAAATGTTGTAAATTTGAATTCAAAAAACAAATTTATGCAACAATCAAAAATCTATTTTCATTTTTTTGTCACATTAGAACACATTATTGGTAATTATTATTTTATAATTTCCAACATCTATAACATTTGCAACATGGCTATTAATCTGAGAAGTTTGGCATGTTGGTTGTGAACTTGGTAGTAATATTCTGTTGGTGGGAAGTGTGTACCAACATCAGGGCTGTGAATAGGTAAACCTGTATATCCAATGACCAATGGAAATAAACATGAAGCTTTTGTATATATTAAAATCTGGAATATAGTGTCACAAAAGATTCTTTTAGAGATTCAATTATATTACATGAAGATTCTTTTAGGGGTGCCTAGAAGAAGTATGGTTGGTCGTGGTCGTGGCATGGTTTACTGAAAAAATTAAATCGAATCAAACCAAATCATAATAAAATTTTACTCAAACTGAACCGAATCATTTTAATTTATTCAGAACTGAACCAAACCATAATCTTGTTTTAATTTGCTTAAAACAAACTAAATAAAATTAATTAATTTTCCTAGCAACTTTAGAAGGATGTGATATAAAATTAATTAGTTTTCCTAGCAACTTTTGATTAAATGAAGATAAACATATAAATATTTAGTTAGTTGTTGCACAATATTCGTAGAATTTAATTTTAGTATTTTGATCAAGAATGAGTAAGACTCTTGAATATCTAGAATTTACATCACAAGGTGGAGCTATACTGATGGCTGGAGATGAAAAATGATATATGAAGATTCATTATCTTTATCTCTGCATTCTTCTTTATCAAGAGATTTTGTGTGATCAGTATGAGTCATAGTTAAAGGACTAACTGGTTTAAGCAGCACAGGAATAAATTTACCAGTGGCTAATAATGGATTAGGAACATGAGTTTTAGGTGACAATGACCTCATAATATTTGAATAATTTGAATATAATTCATCATCCACTTCAAATTCTAGAAAAAATTTATTTATGTCAAAACTACTACTCGATTCTTGATTCCATGTGTTTGTGAGATGTTCCATCTTCTGATTCAACAACGAAACCAAAAATCAAAAAACAAAAAATCATAAGTAGTGGAAGATTTATGGCGGAAGTTATGAAGCTTCTTCCTATATCTTCCAAAAGTCAGCTTGCAGATTTTTTCACTAAGTCTCTGCTACCACAGAATTTCAACTTTCTCATGTCCAATTTAAACTTGATTAACATTTATCAAGTATCAAATTGAAGGAGACTCTTACACTACTAGAAATACACGTATTACCTGCGGAATTTTCTGGGATTTTCCTGAATAAAAGAAGTTTCCTGCGGATCCAGCATTGGCAGAAAATTCCGCAGGTATACCTGCGGATTTTCCCGCGAAATGTATATTTTAAACAAAATATCTAACAAAGATATAAAGTCCGCAGGTAATTTCGCAGGAAAGTTACCTGCGGAATTTCATGCGAATATCTATTTTAGTTAAACGCAACTGTAACACAAAATCCGCAGGTAAATCCGCAGAAAATGTTCCTGCGAATTTACCTGCGGATTTAACATATTTCAATATTTTAATTTATAAAAAAAATTAATCATTATTTTTTCTCTTTTATTAATTATTTTTATGGTATTTTTTTATTTAGTTTAATTTTTATTTTTAATTATTATTTTTTCTATGTTATTGATATTTTTATAATGTATTTTAGTTAATTTTTAATTTTAATCATATCATCATATCATCATACTAAATTATAATCCTACAACTTCTTCCCACCAATTTTTTCCGCCAAAACATCTAATAAATAATAAATTTTCAATTATTAAATTTAATAATAAATAAATTAATTAAATAATTATTAGCATTAAAAAATGATAACTCCCATTTTCAAAAATGATAACTCCCATTTTCAATTATTTAAAACTAATTAATTAAAAAAAATATAGCATACGTGTTTAAAAATTTCATGACATATCTTCTTCTATAACACCTCACTAATCTCGCTACTTAATTTTACATAATTAATTAATTAGTTCGCATTACCCACTACTTTAATCCACTAATCCAACTTCTTCCATTACCCATTTCTTCTACTTCTTTAGCATAATGTAACTTCTTAAATTCTCACTACTTAAATAAATGAACTAAATCACAATACACAGCACTCCTCTCTAGTCTATTGTTCTTTCTCTCTTTTTGTTTTTTATTTATTTCTTAGTTATACATTTTTATAGATGGAGATATTGCACACATTCTTTGACTTTGTTGTTTAATTTTCTATTCAAAATTCTCTTCTTATTTTATATTTACAGGTATCAACATGTTTCTAACGGAGAAATTGCACATAAAGATAAGGTATGGTTCACATCTCTATTTTATTGCCATAAATCATAACTTACACATTAAAAAATAAGACACTGCTAATAATAATTAATTAATTATACTATTAAATTGGAAAGTAATAATTAAATTCTTAAAATGTTAAACATTAAATAAAAACTACTAATAGTAATTAATTATATTATTTTATTAAATTGGCAAATAATAATTAAATTCAAAAATTCAAAAATTTGTAAACTAACCCACTAATTAACTAAATTATTAAATTGGAAAATAATAATTAAATTATTAAATTGTTAAATAATAATTAAAAGATAAAAAATAACCCACTACAAATTAAATTTCCAACCAAAAATTCCATTAACTCCTATTAAATTAATTCAAAAAATTTATAAATTTGTATATTAGCTCACTAGCTAATAAAACCAACCAAAACCAACCACTAGGGCACCCAAATACCACGTATGCTACTAGAATATTGGCATACAAGTAACCATATAATAATAATAATAATAATAATAATAATAATAATAATAATAATAATAATAATAATAATAATAATAATAATAATAATAATAATAATAATAATAATTACTTAATTCCACTAATCACTAACTAATAAAAAAATCAACTACAACACATCCTTACAAAAATCTCCCACTATTATTGGCCACTAACCCCCATATATTATTACTTATAATATGCATTGATTTTATTTGAGTTTTTTTTTAAAAAAAAAACTTATTAGAAATAATAGATTGTTTGTTTTGATGAATGAAATTTATCTCAAATATATTTGTTGAAGAGTTTTTGACCTATTAATTTATTATACAATCCTATAATATTATAAATTAATATGACATTAAACACTCAATTAAAACAAATTTTTTATACATACAAATTTTATTTAGAATTTATAAGAAATCTAATAAATTAGATCTCGCGTTAAATTAATAACTAATGGTAGTCAATGCAATTTAAAAATTAAATGTAGTGAAAAATAAAAAAAAAATTATTAAAACTTAAAATGTTGGTCAATACAATTTAAAATTTCTTTACAAAAATGTGACCAATTTTGGGAGATAAAAATAAAATAGTAATGAAGTTAAATGTATTGAAAAATAAGTTTTTTTTTTTTTTACTAAAATGGACGGGCCAGCCAAGAGATTAATGAATGAAGTGATTAATAGTCTGTTAAATTTTTAATTCTCACAAATCAACCACCGTGGATACTTCGGTCATGATAAGTTTTGCTTCTTAACAAGTTTTCTTGGTGTTGTTCTACTAGGAATGGAATTAGAAAAGACAAGCATTTATGTTACACAATGACACCAAAAGTGACATCAACACCGTATTTTTTTTTTAATAGAGTGGTATCCTTCCTTCCGTGCCGACTAATCCACCCGAGAGAAGTTTCTTAGGCTCCCCCACGTAGCCTCCGAAAGTTGGTCCCGGGCTCCTTCGAATTCAGGACCTCAAGAGAAGCACGCCCTTGAGGCCCAAACTCCACCGTATTAATATACTCTTTAATATATATTTGTTTTTAAATAATTTTCTTTTTGTATTGGATGTTGTGTTAATGTTTACGATGCTTTGAAAAAATATACGGTAATATTGTACATTGTACTTGATGTGGAAGGGCTTTGGTTTTCAGACAAAGATAGTTTATGATAATATGCAATTTAACCAACTCAGTTGTACTGATTGGCAACTAATTTAAGTCTATGTTGAGTATGTCTAAATTGTACCTCTATGTATGTTGTGCTTTTATTATTTTTTTTTTATAAAAGAAATAAAATATTTAAATTTTATTTCGACACAAAGTTTCACAACTCTATAAAGATGGAATGTGTATAAATATATCTGTATGTCATAACACTTGTTGATAAGATTCACCATTCAATGATAAACCATAAGAGACCACAACATTAATCAAACATAACAATTTACTTAGGTTACAACAATAATTAAATTTAAAATAAACCCAATTCATCAACTAAAATAAAATAAAAGCAAAATAATAAACTCTTTTTTTAATAAAACACAAAATAAAAAAATTCTTCAACCAACAATTTAACTAAAGCTTAAAAACCCTTCTAAAATGTCGATATCTTCTAACTCCACCGACTTTATTAATTGTGCGTTGTATTTATGATATCAATTCCTTAAAGCATTTGATTTTGAATGATCAATTTGTCACCAAATCAATTATGATCCTGCAAAATATCCTATATATTAGTACACACATAACATATAATTCAAATATTCATTTTTACTTAATCACTTCCTTTACAATTCTCTTCTTTCTTGCATAAAACAAACTAAAGAAATTTAATTAATTTCTAAATTATATGATACCTGCATAAGTCTAGCAACTTTTGAAGGACGTGATGTAGAATTTTCAGTAGAATTTTTAGTGTTGTTGGACAAGACATGTTGGCTTGTGTTTTGATTATGCGATGACGAACCTACAAATATTTAGTTAGAAATATCACAATATTTATATAGTTTAATTTTAATATTTTGATCAAGAGACGATGAACACACCTGATTGAAAGAGGCTTGCATATTCTTTAGCACCTAGAATTTTTCTAGAGAATTTATTTGTTATAACAGCATCAGAAGGTGGCCTTATACTGATGGCCGGAGATGGAAAATTCTTTGGTAAAAAAGGATCTCTACAGACTCCATTAACTTCTCGAGTTGGAACATAATAATCTTTATTTTTATCAAAACCTTTTTCATGATCAATTGGCACCCCGGTTAATGGATTAACCGGTTTAAGTATCACAGGAACAAATTTACAACTGACTTCTAATGGATTGGGAACATCAATTTCAGGTGAGCTTAACCTCATAATCTCCGAATAATCTGAATCATACTCATCATCTATTTCAAATTCATGAGAAATATTCTTATTCATATCAAAACAGGTACGCGTTTCTTGATTCATTGGATTTTTGAGATGATCCATCTGAAATTAAAAATCAAAATAAAAAAAAAATACTAAGGAATTATCTATGATCAAAAGTAATGGAAGATTAGTTAAATTACCCACCTTCTAATAGATCTCGCATTATATTATAAAAAAATCTATAAAAAAACACTAGATTATATGAAAATGTTATGTAAAAAAAAAAAGAAAAAGAAGATTATACAAATATATCACTCATCACACAGTATAATTTGATAAACTAAATTATGATAAAGAATATATGATAGTTTCTAACTTAGTGTAGGAACCTTAGCAGCAACTATCTCTAAATTAAACACTTGAAAAAAAATTCTGTATTATAAAAAAATAAATTTTATCATGATGACAAATAAAACCTTTAATTTAGAAAATAAAACATTCAGCCGTTCAATGTTCATTGTCTATCAATGAATTTTTTAAAAAAAAAACGTGAAGATAAAATATAATAAACAAAAATCTTGAGTTCACAAAGAACCAAGAGTGTAAACAAAAAAACAAACTATTCGAGTAACCCATAAAAAATCATACAAAACAAATAGCTACGACACAAAAAAAAAAATGATATAAACATTGAAATGCATAATAATTAAAACTTTTAAAAAGTATATAGAGAATTACAAGAAGAACAATCACATACCGACTTAAAGGTAAGTAGACGAGAAAAAATGTGTCAACAAAAGTAGAAGAAGAAACGTCCAGAAAATTGTGAATGATTTGAAAAATTGATATAGAGTATATATAGCAGAAAATTGGGTGAAACAAAAGAAAAATGTAGAAAATGGTAAAACACAAATTATTACTATTTCTTTTAAAAAAGAAATGCATGCACATTTTATTTTTTTGGTAAATCGTAAATAGGAAATTAGAAAAAAAAGAAACTGTTATTCATAAAATTGGTAAATCGTAAATAGGAAATTAGAAAAAATGGAAACTGTTATTCATAAAATTAATGACCATTTTATCTTGACACGTTGCTATTAGATGGCACTTTAGTTTTTTTCCTCTCTATTATACGTTAATCAATAGTTCCGGACTGGGCCAACGACTAAGACATAGCCCAATCCATTTCCACACTTAGAACGGTCTAATAGTCTCGACCCAACTAGTTAAAGGCAAAGGAAAGTATTTTTTTCTCCCACCCCTCCGCCGAGGACATATCCTTACCTGGAGAGAGGGCCAGCAGAGCACCGCTGTCCTCGACCTGGCCTCCACATACGCCAACACTAAAACGTCCATTCTTCCCCGTAGTCGGAGACGAATAGTCACTTGCTTGCTGGGCACCGTTGCTGCTCAGAAGTACGTCTCTGCCTGTCCCAACGACTAGTTTCGAACAGTCTTTCAGAATTTTTGGTTTTACGCCTAGATTCCTAGAAATCACATATTTTGGCCTGAATTTCCGCATCTAGCCCAAAATATGGACCAATGGCCAAGCGTTGAGGGAAATATAAAAACCCTCTCATTTGAGAAGGTCAGGTAATTCAAATCTTATCCTTAAAAACACTCAAACGTATTTGTGCTCCTACTGACTTTATCATCAGAGTTTCTTGTAGGTACACCCCTCCTCTTCAACTTCAACATTGTACATGAAGTCTCTGTCCCACTTTAGGTTCTAATCAACTGGTAAGATTAGTGGTGCCGTCTTCGAGAAGTTCTGTTCTTCCCATCTTTCTTTCCATGGAAATCAAAGATCCAAAGAGCTTTCAAGATTTCAACCATGTCCAGTCACGACGACGACCGCAATATTCACCCTACAATCATCTCGCCCAAGACCAGCCTCAACAACTTGAATCCCTTTCTAGAGAACATAGTTCCCCGAAAAAGAGAATGAGCCACCACGTCTCTCTCCGGACGACGCACGCGATCTTGGCACCTAATATGTTGACACTAGTAAGATCAAGAAAGTTCCGGAGGGTGCTCCCGAAACATCCCAGCAGATTCTTGTGCCGACCAACGCTGACCATATCGTAGCAGTCTTGGCCGAGGCACTCAAGAAGACAAACTCCCTGATCCTTAGCAGAACGAGAGGATTATGGCATTGGAGAAAGCACGACATTTAAGATCTCCCCCGCAGAGGCACCAAAGAGAATCCCGGGATCCTTCTCCGTGACCCAGGGAGCGCCGTTCAACTCAAAGGGAACAAGAATTTCAGGTTGTCAAGAAACATGAACGCACACCTCCCCGCAGGAGCCCACTTTCCTCGATGACGAAGAAAAGCAAAGAGAATCCACGAACAGAAAACCGACGCATGCCTCCATCATATCTGGCTCGAAGGGTCGATCAAAAAGTCCCTCTCCTCGCCGAGATTATGTTCCTCGATATGGTAGGAATAACACCTCTCATGCTCGATCTTTTGGCTCCAGGAACGAAGAAAATCCACGAGGCCCGCTATCTTTAAAATCGTGGCTACAAGAATTCCCAAATGGTTGGAGAAACTCCCACCTCTTGGCACCTACGACGGAACAAGCGACCCTAACGAGCACATCGAGAATATCTATGCTTTACTCGAGTACCGCAGCATCAGGGACGCCATCAAATGTAGGTTGTTCCCCACGACTCTCAGAAAGGGAGCCATGTCCTGGTACAAAAGCCTCCCCAATGGGTCCACCACCTTGTGGAAACAACTTGGGAGGATGTTCTCCAGACACTTCACGGCTTCTTGCCGCCATTCGAAATCAGAGGCCTCACTTGAGGCGATCATTCAGGGAAAGGACGAATCTCTTTGAGCGTACATTGAGAGGTTCACCAAAGAAGCCGTCCATGTTTTCATGACCGATGACATGAAGAAATATCTACTTGAGTGCGGCTTGCGCCCCCGCAACGACTTTGCCAAGGCAGTTGGCATTGAGACTCTTGTTACCCTGAACGCCCTGCTTCTCAAGGCACATACGTACTTCCATTACGAGGAAAAAGAAGCGGCCAATACTGCTCGAAATTCGAGGCACTAGGAATACAAGGGGCCACCTGGCCATTTCCACGAGTACACGCCATTGGCCTCCTTACGAGAAAAAATATTTTATGAATGCACCAACTCAGAGTTCTGCTAGGATGGTGTTCGCTTTCCCCGACAAATGGCAACCAAACCAAACACAGATAAAACGAAATATTGCTGGATCCACAAAGGCCACGAGCACACCACCGAAGAATGTATTCACCTCTAGGATGCAATCAAGATCCTAATCTGAGACGACCATCTCAAACAATACACAAAGAAAAGGGATTATGCTCGACATGAGCCCCAAGAAACAAAAAGCGTCAAGGATGAGAAACCCCCTTCAAACGATGTCAGCATGCCCATAGCCTTAAACATCATGCAACTAGAGGACTTCTACGTCCCAGACGAAGCCATATTCCCCCAATATCTGGAAGCACATAGTACCTGGGAGAACTTTCCATCCGCCATGGTTATATTAGGCGGGGGAAGCATCAAGATGACCGTGGGCTCAATAAAAAGAAAGTTCAAGCAACTCATCAGTGCGAGCTCCAACACAAATTCTACCCTCGACAAGATCCAGGGAAACTTAGTCCCTATCGCATTATACCGGGAGGAGCTCCCCGATGGTCTCCCAACTCGAGCATTCCTCTGCTCATACAGGCATAAATGACCAACTTTGATGTTTGACACATTCTAGTCGACCAAGGGAGTTTGCTTGATATCATGTATTTATAACTACTCTCCACGCTATAGCTAGATGAGACACACCTAACAATATACGTAGGCCCTAATGTGCAGGGTTTCAATGGCGCAGTCAAGAACCCATGGGGATAGGTAGAACTATTCGTCACATTTGGGGCCGTAGAAACGGCCAAATCTATCAAAGTCCAATTTCAGGTGATAGACCGCCCTTCACTTTACCAGTGCATCCTCGGCAGACCAACACTGGTCGAAATGATAGTTGTGCCCTCCACGATGCACTTGAAAATGAAATATTAAACCTCTAATGGACTCGTCGCCACCCTCCTTGGGGACACCGAGGCCGCAAGGAGATGTTTCGAAGCAGCGTTGAAGGGACTGAACACCATCAGCACGTCGACCAGAAACAAGCCCACTCTACCCAATAGTTCTGAAGAGCCAAGATCATTACCTCGTGTCGATTCAATCGACCTTGAGAGCTATAACGCCCCAGTCTGCTTTCGGGATGATCGACTGATCCCACAAACGTTTCGGGAAACTTCCTAGAAGGTCGCCCATCCCAAAATTGCTCCAAATCAAGCACGCTTAACTATGGAGTTCTTATGAAACAGGCTACCAAAAAGAAGATGTATCTTGTTAGTATAGGCAGTACCCATAAATCCTTATAAGCTTTCCTTCAACCATGTTGTCCCATAACTGCACGGCCTTATGATCCCTCTCATTCCGATGTGGCGACCACCCTTGCCCCCTTCGGCCTCAGATGTTACATGCGGTGCAACCATCCATCGCCTGCTTCGACCTTGAGCGTTACATACTTGTAACACCCCAAATCTACCCCAGTAATTATTATGAAAAATCAGAGTTATAAAATTATTTTTCGAAAAACAATTGGAGTATTACAATTCAACTTAACAACACTATCATGCTATCATAGATACATAACACAAATACTTAGATGAACTAAAATCACATGAATCAACTTTATTAACATTAAGCAGCGGAACTACATTAATCAACTTTGATGACATAACATCTTTTCAACTTAAAACCATTTTAACATCAACAATTACTCTTCATGTATCAACATAGTTATTCAACAATAAAATCAAACAATTAAACAACTAGCGTTAATTCCCCCATATAACAATAATCAATTTACAGTTTTCGGTTAAATCGACATCATCCAAACACACAATAACTTACTATGCAGCAATAGTTCAATCGATCATAGAACAACATAACCAACAGAACCACAACATACATAAACCAATTTATTTTCCAACATAGATCAACAAATACAGAGGCAATAATTTATACAACCCAACCCACATACGGTCTATCATATACCCAATTATAGAGATTGAAATCCACCCTTACCTTGTATTCGGAGTCTGCTCTACAATTTTCCGATCGATTTCCGCTTTGCCGCAACTTCTAACTTTTTCCTCAAACTTCTCCGGTCAATTTTCGGAACTGCTTCTCTGCAACTTTACGATTTCATAAAACTCTTCCAAAACCTTGTCTTATGCTAATGATACTAAAAACCTAATTCTCCTCTTATTCCACTTAACCAACATAATTATTATTACTCTCACAATTCTATTGACCCTATTTCCCACACCTCCAATATTACTACCACCACCATAAAACCAAGCCCATATGAAATATCTTATAATTCTCTTAATAATATTATTTCCAATAATATTCTACAAGTTAAATCAATTTATCAATTGAATAATACCAATTCGCAAATAATAATTCTCCGAATATTAACGGAATGATTCGAACATCATAATAATCCAATTACGCCTCTTATAATAATTCTGATAATTCTTAACTTCAATACTTTTCAACAATTAATTATGAAAATACTACGAAATATTTAATTAACTAATTAATTAAAATTCTGGGCGTTACAACAACCGCTTCTTTAGAGATGACGTGAAAGATCAGAAGAAAAGAAATAAGAAAGCCTCGCTAATCACAACGAACCTTTATGCATTGCCCGAACCAGAGCATGCAGACCCTCTGCGCCCCATTCTCGACAGAGAATTCGAGGTCATACTTCCTTAGTGATGATCCCAGCAAGGGAGTCAAGATCCGTACCGGCCTCCCTGACCCGACGAGGAAGCATCTAAAGGCTTGCCTAAGGGAGAACGCATACCTGTTTGCATGGAGTACATCCGATATGTTCGGATGATGAGTGCAAAAATATAGTTATTTTTGTGTTTGTAAATAGTGGCACTTATCGATACTTTTTATTAATACCGTTTGAATAATTTCCCGTTTTGTGTATAAATACGTATACTTTGTGAATAGTTGTATTTTCATATACTTTTATATCTTTTGATAGTTTTTCTGTCTTTTTGTAGGTATTATTGTGTATTTGGAGCATGAGCAATAAAGTGTCGAAGACACGACTTCAAACGTGCAATTTTGAGCAACGGAACCAACTCGTCGACGAATAAAGCTCAAAAATAAAAGAATAATAATTAATCAATTTGGTTGATATTTTGTCATTGTTATATAGGAAATTGAATAAGCTTTCCAACGCTTCGAACCGGGCGCAAATCGAAGTTACGGTTCTCAAGTTCTGAAATTTTTACTAAAGCTGTTTTTTTCACGATAGCAGCTTCGGCGCGGCGCGCCCTCCTGCGTACGACGCGCGCTGTGCGAATTTTAGAATTGTTAAATAGGGCCAAAAACACATTTTTTAGGTTATGGTTTTGGGGTATTTGTTCCCAATCCATCAAACCTTCATTTTTTGGTCTAGATAGCTTAGAAAACACCATTGGAGGTTGTAATCGGATGATCCGGAGTTAAAGCTTATTTGCTCGTGATTGACACCACGAAAGATTTGGTTTTATTCTCTTCCTCTTATCTTTGTAACCATTTTTGTTGGGTTTTTTTGTAAGTTTACTCTAAACCTATGTATATTTTTTACTCTATTGTTGTATAAAGTTTGATTTACAAATCTTAATTGGTGTTTCCTTGATCTTTTTGCTTAAATGTTTTGGATTTGTGTTGTTGTAGAAATAGACATCACAAATCTTGATTAGGGGGATATATGTTAGCTTTTGATTCTATATATAAGATTGGGGTTAACATCCATATAATATATGAGTTTAATGACTCTATGTTGTTCGATCGGTTGAGACATCGTCGAAAGAGTAATATAGTTGAACTCTCGTCGGTGTTGTAGAAATGGACATTGATGTGAGGGATATGTGGTGATTCTGATGAGTATTATAGATTGAGTACAACGGAGTGATAAATCTAAGTTTGTAAGGATTAATTTAGATTTAAACCAGATAAATTATTTTCCATCAAGAATGAATTTATTTTATGTTCATATGTTATATTTTTCTTGTTTACTTAAAACCCATTTAACCCAAACTCAAGAACTAAGAATCTGTCGAACGGCGATTCAATAGCACTAATCTCTGTGGACACGATAATTAAAGGTGGATAAATCTCAAATAGGAAGAATTAAATCACCCTATTTATAAATGTTCCTATTGTGATAAGCTTTGCCACCTAGAGCCCGTTTGTTATGATAAACTAAGAAGATATAAAGGAAGTAACCCTAAAGCTCTTGGAATTATTTACTCACCAAGACTCAAAGATATTTGGATACCAAAGGTGAAAACCTAACTTGCTTTGTAGGGATGCTTTGCATATTTTATAAAGCCTTAGTGCATATTAAATGAAGTCATACAAAGAAATATGTATATCTTTGAATATACATGATGTGGCAAATGGTTTTTGGTGATACTGCTGATTGCGATCCAAGTATGTTCGTTGATGGTGTATTTCAACGGACATGATCAAAGAACTTTTTATTGAGGATGGTTCACAACACTTATGATCTATGATGATCAATTAATCTCTAAGTATAGGTTGAGATGATAAGTTTGTAATGAATTTATCAGTTTAGTTTTTTAAACCAACTCTCGTGTCAAAGGATTCGCATAGAAGGATTTATAACAGTGTTATGTCGTTCCCTCTAAAGGAAGAATTTTTATCAAGGTTACTTAAAATTTAAGGTACTACACTTTTTATAGGTTGAATAATTAAAAAAAAACTCTGATAAATCCTCTAAATAAGTGGTTTAGTCTTTACTCAACAATTAAAACCTATTATTATTGATGAAATGTTTAAGTTTTAGCATTTTGGGAAAAAAGGGAGCAATCTAAATATGAAATGGGTGTAAAAAATGGTATGCCAATGCTAAATATCAATTCAAGGCTATAAAGACCAATGAGGATGAAACCAAGACAAATAATCGATTAGCCTAATCAATTAGTTCCCCTTATGTTTCAAATTTCAGATGAAATCAAATTATATCTTCGCCTCCAAGTAAATCAAACCAGATCGTTGATGGAGAACACATAAAATATTCAAAATCTCATCAAATTATTGATTAGGTCCATTAAATAATCAATTAGGAGACGTGTTTTGGAAAGTTTTGGTTCTGATATTTTCCGGGAAAAATCCTCAAGGATTTTTTGGTGTTTTTACACACTGAGATGCTCAGAAGCAACATTACAAATAGATAATCCTACTCTCTTCTCTTGGATCATTCTTTTCTCCCTTCATTCTTTGTTATTATGCTTTCTTTATTTGTGTAAGAATACCACTTTAGCATTTCATCATCATCAACATGGCACGTAAGAGGTTAAGATTCCCCTCTTATGCCCATCTCTCTGATGATTTCTCATCTCAATAACAAGAAGAAATATTTTTTCAAGAATAAAATAATAGGATGGTCTTAGGAATTCATACCTTGGATATCAAAATATTTCAAGATGTGAATTCTTCCAAAACTTTGAAGAATTGAACTTAAAGGCATTCTTCTCGAACACTTCAAGAGAAGTGTATCCATCCTTAGTCAAGATGTTCTATTCAAATCTCTACGTCACCAATTCAATAATCAACTAAGAAGTAAGAAAATACAAGATATATTTTCGTTTGGAGGAATTTTTTGATAGCTAGTTTAGATCTACCCCATTATAGGCCTTACTACATGCCAGATAAACTGGAAGAAGGTGACAATTACATGTATAGAATTGTCGCCTCCTCTTTTCAGTTGAATCCAAATTATCATATGTATTTCTATTTGTAATAGGTTATGGCGCCCAGATATTCAACTAATTCATTATTTGGCAAATCATATACTATTTCCAAGGAAGAGCAACTTTAGTCACTTGACTAGGTCTGATGTTGCCACACTGTGCTTACTTACCAACAAGATTGAAAGAAATTAGGTAGGTACGGTGGTATAATACGTGTTGGGGAGAAAAGGGAAAGAATTATGCTTTCCATATGGTGGCTTGGACATAAAGATCCTGGAACACATTGGGTACAACATTATGGGAGAATTTTCTATGTAAGATGTAACAAAAATAGGAGAAGCAACATCAGGGATGATGCAGTACAAGAACAACAAGAACAAGAAGAACAAGAAGCTCCTATGATTCTAGAAGATTTTGACTATGATATCACTGAAGCACCCTCTATTAAAGATCTTCTCAAGGACATCATCAAGAAAATAAAGCATATTATTGAAAATATCAACTTCACGACCTTTCACTTCACCCAATACTTAAAGCATCTACCTCCAGGGTTGTTCACTGATGATGATGAGGTTACTAATGAGTAATCCCACTGATGTGTTTTAGCTATAGCACTTAAGTGTGTTTTGAAGGATAAAAAAAATACTTATAAAGGGGGGGATTGAATAAGTGTATCTCAAAAACTTAGAAGATAAAAACAATCAACACAATGATTTTTATCATGGTTCGTTGTTAACCAAACTACTCCAGTCCACCCCCTTAGAGTGATTTACCTCAACTGAGGATTTAATCCACTAATCCAACTGATTACAATAGTTTTCCACTTAGATAACCTCTAAGTCTTCTAGAGTATACAAATCACAACTTGATCACTCTAGGAATCCTTTTACAATCAATGTAAAATAAAGTTTACAAGAGTTTGAATGCTTATAATAAAGCTGTAATCACAACTGTGATATTTCTCTTAAGTTCTAAACTTAACACTCGCTAAATATTACAAAGCGTTTGTGAGGTTGAAGATGAAGTTTGTAAGTTTTGAATTTGACAGCAATTCAGTATATTTGCGCAAGTGTTGTTTTTCCGCTTTTGATGAGAACTTCTATTTATAGACGTTAAGAAGAAATGACCGTTGGGAGCATTTAATGATTTGCGTGAATAGTATAACGCTGCATTTAATGTTTCACACTTTTGTCAACTACCTCGAGCCTTGCTTTTGCTGTTTTTACTGACTTTGCCTTTTGTAGCTTCTAACGTTCCTTTTATCAGTCAGAGGTTAGACGTTTCAGCCTTTCATCTTGTACTTTCTTCTGGACTCAGATTTTGTAGATAACAACGTTTGAATATTAGAGTCAACAGCTTTGGTGAAGAGCATCTTCTGTCTTCTGACTTTGAAGAGCTTGAGCGTGATACCATCAAAACTTCAGAGCTTGTTCTTTTGACTTCCATTCTTCTGATGCTTTCCAGTTCATGTTCTGATTCTGCATGACCGTCTTCTGATGTCTTGCCAGAGCATGTTCTGATGAAGCCATCCAGAACTTTCCGAGTCAGTTGCTTCTGAGCGCTGATTTGTACATACTCTTTATATATTTCCTGAAATGGAAAATGCAAAGGATTAGAGTACCACGTTATCTTACACAAAATTCATACATAATGTTATCATCAAAACACATAATATTGATCAGAACATTTCTTGTTCTAACATGTTTAAATATTCACATCTTCCTACCTTCTAGAGTCTTCAAATTCCTAACTATTTCCCTAATAATCCCACTAATGTTTGACCTATGTAAATTCTATTATTAGATATTTATAATTTCTATCTTGCATTTTTTTCTTCCTTTTTTATTATACCAAAGGGGGAGAAGTATACTCATAGGGGGAGTAGAATAAACTGTCTACTCATGTAAGAGGGAGTTTAACCACTCCAAAATTTATCTATCTTTTTTCTCTTTTATTACCTCCCTGAGAGATACGTTGTTGTCATTAAAAAATGGGAATAATGTGGATCTACGTGCTTATAGGTATCATCAAGAAGTGATCCAAGATAATGAAGCCTATGGATAGAAAAGTTATAAGTCAACTAGTAGCTGCCTAGTTTTAATGATGACAACACTTGAAGTCAAGCGATTGCGGAAAAAGCCCAAGTGACCAAAGATGCACAAGATAGTTGATCATGCTATCCTCCCAAATCAAGCTATGCTCTTGAAGAGCCAGGCACATGTTTAAAGTCAACATTGTAGTCTAATGCATTTCAAATGGAGACTTTAAATTCAAATATCACTGATGGTTTAACCTCTTAACCTCTCAGATGATGGTAATCAACATGGAGATATATTAAACCTCATCAGGAAGACTCAAGGCTTTTGTGTGATGCAAAATCCAAATATAATAATGTCAAGACTTGAAGCTTCAGAGTTGTGAAAGAGAAGAAGTTTGAAAGCTTGCCTGGTTGTGTCTATTTGAGTGACTAGTGTCTTGTAATGACACAAGGGTATTTATGGAAATATTATAGATAAATCACAAACACACTAAATCACAAGAAAATATTATGATTAAATCACAAGAAAATATTTTTTAGGCCTAGGCAGTTGATTAGGGTAGTGCCAGATTGATTATGGGACTTTTTCTAATTATCTAATTGATACGAACTTTTGTCTAATAGATTAGATCATGCTTGATTGAATTTAAAATCGATTGAGACAATCTCTTAATGATTGATTAAGGATCTATATCAAAACCTTCCATCTATGACCTTGGAAATCGATTATTTAGGTTGCCTAATCTATTAGCCTAATTGATTAGAGTATTCATTTGGACCATGGATTGTTTCCAAATTTTTACCACACCTTGGACTATAAATAAAGAGTTTCTCTATCACTTTTCACATCCAAAAAACGTGTAAAAACCTCACATTTCATTTCTTTTATCATCTCTCAATCTCTCATTTTTCTCACATATTCTATCCATAGTCACTACAACATGGAAGGCTTTTAAAAGCGCTTTTTTTGGCCTTTAACAGCGCTTTAAAGCGCTGCCAAAGCCAGCGCTGGCATAGGTTACGAAAGCGCTTCTAAAAGCGCTCTGGTAGACCCCCCAATAAGAGCGCTTTTTACAGAAAAAGCGCTCTGGTAGACCCCCCTATAAGAGCGCTTCTTCTGGAAAAAGCGCTCTGGTAGACCCCCCTACAAGAGCGCTTTTCCAAAAGCGCTTTGGTAGGTGGCGTTTTTTTTTTCTTTTTGTAGCAGCCTATAAGAGCGCTTTTTATGGAAAAAACGCTCTGGTAGACCCCCCCTACTAGAGCGCTTTTTCAAAAGCGCTTTGGTAGGTTGCGTATTTTTTTTTCTTTTTGTAGCAGCCTATAAGAGCGCTTTTTGTATCAAAGCGCTTTCGTATGTGGACCTTTAAGAGCGCTTTTTAAAAGCGTTGTCGTTGCTAAATGAGATATTTTACAGTGCAGCCTATAATTTCAGCCTCCTAGATCGACCTGTAATATTTTCGACCTGTAATATATTTTCAACCTGTATTATTTTCGACCTGTAATATATTTTCGACGATATATTTTCACCAAAGGTAGGACTATATATATATATATATATATATACTAATATAATACCATTATAATATCCAAAATTTTATATATACATCATTATGTCAATCAAACTAAATCTCTAACATCAACAACAATATTATACTTCAAATATTAATTGGCAACAATATGAACAAAGTTAGTAACCATAGGTAGGACTATAATATTCTCTTCAAATCGACACAAATTAATCCTACTTCATGAATAGCTGATGAATATAAAATTGACACAATTCCTCTTTGATTTCTTCCAACTTAAGTCTCGTGTAAGAAGCAGCACGGAATTCGTCAAAGTACTACAGAATAAAAACATAATATGAATGATTTAGTTAAATGTAATAAATTATAAGAAGTTATCTAATTAAGTTATAAATCCATACCGTGATTGGAATCTCTAATTGATTCATTTGAAGGATTTCTTTAATAAACCTCAAAACAAAGTATCCACAGTCTGAACTGTTCCGCTGTATCGGACACTACATAGAAAAACAAATAAGATTTTATCAAGTAGCATAAATATTATAAGCAAAATTGTGAAAAATAATGTACCTGCACTTTGATCCAAGTAATGTTGTTTGATTTAGTCCGGGATACATGTGCGTCTTGTTGACTTCGGAACACTTGTATTGATCTAACAAAAAATTAAAAGCATATATTTAGATCAATCTCACAAATAATTAAATATATAAATATACAAGAATATTTAGAACAATCCCACTTACACATCAATAATTTCCTTCATAGCCGGATAATTGCTCCACTCACCATCTACCGAATTCAGATAATATACAACTTCTCTTATCGGGTTGATAGCAAGCAACAACCAGTGTGCTCTATAAATTAAAACAATAGGTTATGTGAAAATTTTGTTACGCAAAAGAAACAAAGATTAAATGAACCAAGACAGAGAAACTAACCCTACTGGTCGGGTATTATACGCCCAAAGAATCAGACTTTCTGTATTGCCGGATGACGTGAATCTATCAACTAAGCGTTGTCTAACTGATTCCGGTTCCGAAGCAATTGTTATTCCGCTGCAATGGGCGGAAGACACGAAACGGAATCTGTTTGACAATGGAGTCCCGCGCAACACTCTGTCATGCAACAACCTTAAATAAAAACATTATAAACATATTAGCGGATGAGTGAATAACCGGATGTATGAGTGCATATTAGTGTATATTACCGGATGAGTGAAAACATAATAAATATAATGTGTAAATAAATTGTTCGACTAATTAAATAATATATCGGATGAGTGAATATTACCAGATGTACGAGTGCATATTAGACACGCCTAGTTGTTCTTGCGTAAAAATCTCTTCCAAGTTAGGTGACATGAATTCAACACCAAAGATACCTTCCTCCATATTGATTTGACAGAGAGCACCTTCCTTTAAATCGGACATATCAACAAGTGTTCCGAGCGTCGTCCGGTATCGAGGCACAAAAGCACCACCTTTTTTTGCCGCTTGCTTCGGAGGACCCTTAGGTGGTACGCTACGAACGTCCTGTGTCACTTGTTGTGACACCCGAGCAGATGCCTAAAAATCATATAACGATCGATAAAATATAAAATCATGCAATTTAGATTCAAATTATATATTAACACCTTAAATGTACCTCTTTTAGTGATGCAACAGACTCCTCCTCCTGTAAAATCCCCTTGCCCTTAATTGCGGGTTTTGTAGGAGCAGCCTAAAATTAAAATGTAAAAAATAATTAACGTAACGGTGCAGAATTGACATTCGAAAACTAAATGATTCATAATGGTTTTGAATATACCTCATCACCAATGATACTGAGCTCCGAGGGCCATGCAACAAATGACCCTATTGCATCTCGCATCAATGTTGTCTCTGAGACCATGTCAGGTACCGGTAGCACCGCATCATGATCTAATACAACATCAACTAATACTTTCAGGTGTCCATCCGGGAGCGGTCTATGGTGAAGTAAATCTCCCACAGTGTTGTGCACTTTTCCCTTGCCAACTAGGCGATAATACGGTGCTGATAAGTATAGTTGGCAAGAAGAAATGCCCTAAACCAATAGTAAATATAAAGTCATTATCTTTAATAAAATAGAACAATTTGTAAGGAAAAGAAATTTATAATCACCTCGGGAAGTTTTCTTTTACAGTTGAAACTAGCTTTATCACTAGTTTCTTTCACCGATGCAGTATTGCACTTTTCTCTCATATACATATCTTTATCTCTTTGCAATTCAGAGACTTGTGCTTGCAATTCCTGCAATTTTTGCAACACTTCTTGATTGGTAGGATTTCTTCTCCTAGGACTCTTGTAAAAAGAGGTTGGAGTCACACCATGACCCTTACCCCTCACCCGACCGGGATACTCAGGAGCATCTAGTGCTCTACTAAGTACGCTCCGATCATCCTGGTCCTCACCGGTGGACACCGATTGCGACAAGGTCTCCTGTAATTCATTTACATTTCAATAATTATTAGTGGAAATAAAAAATCATTTATATATTAAAAAACATTTGATTTAATTAAAGACACAGTATTATACTTACACATTCAGTATAAACTCTCTGAACATCGGGATCGACAGCTTGATTCTTGCCCACACGAGCTTCCCTCCACAACACATGTACAGGAAGTGAGGTTTCCTCACTTTTAGTCTCCTCTAACTATGCATTGACACAAATCATAAAATCGTCAAATAAAACATATTTAGACAATTAATTAAAACGCATTTCTATTTACTTACAATTTTATCCTCTAAGCGTGCATATCCCAAACGCCCTTTTTTGTATGGATACGCGGGTTTTGATACGCGGGTTTCAGAATACCTAATCAGTATACCCGATTTCTTAAAGAAGACATTACCTTATTTCAAGGTAATATAAGTCCACAAACCAAAAAACTGGTTGAGAGACACTAAATTGATATTATAATTGACTTATCCTATGTTACTCATTTTTGTTTGCTTTCATAATATTATTTTGACATACATTTTTATATTAGCAAAAGAATAACTAATTACCTTTAGAGAAATTCAGAAACTTCTGGAACCACACACCGTAAGCTAATCTGATGTCTCTAGTGATATTCTTTTAAAAAATCTTTAATATCCCCTGAAAAATAATCATCACCCAGATGTTATAGCAATTCTAGATACATAGTACCGCAAGGTAAATCAAAGTTTAACAACTACTTAGAAACCGGGGCAGCAACTACGCATGTCAAAACAACGTCGTGAAAACGGCCACAAATCATAGTCGAGTCATACAAATGGAGAAATCAAGGTGGAGCAATTATATCTCATGAGAAAACAACAATTTAGCATGTATTTTCATAACGGGGCAGCATTAATGTCTAACAAAATAAAGAGGAAAATACACTCAACTCCCTTTAGATTTAGCTAAATAACACAAACATCTTCTTTAACTTTCAAACTACAATAACCGTCCTCTATCGTGATATCGTGTTATTTAGAGAAATCAGAAGAATTAACTTATGTGGGCGATGGAAAGTTGAGCCTGTATCCAGAGGAAGAAGCAAGCAATAGAAGCATAGTGAAGGAACTGACTTACAATCAAAGGAGAGTGGGATTTGATTTGGATATAATGGCAAAGATATATCAGGCTATGATTATTTGTTGATAAAATATATTAGACTTGTCAAACATTGTACATGGTAAACTATACCATTATCATGAATCATAAGCCAAAGATACATAGAAAAAACTATTTGCTTGCTATCATACTTTTAGAGTAAACTATACCATTATCACTTCAGGATCAAATAAGATAGCAACACAAAAACAAATTTCTACATTACAGAAATTATGAACAGAAGCAGAACTAGAAACTATTTGCTTGATATCATACTTTTAGAGTAAACTATACCATCATCTCTCATAAATGTTTCAATTTATTCTCACAATTTGCTCTTAAAATAGTGGGAAGACTTTACCTGAACAGAAGCAGAACTGGACTTTGATTTTGACCAAGAAAAACCCTAAAATCCCATAAGACTTTGATTCTGAGAGAAGCAGCAAGAAGACGACGACGGAGGGACGGAGGAGGGGCTGAGACCACGGCGGAGGGAGTGAGAGCAAGGAAGCAGAGAGTACGTGAGCGAGGAAGAAGAAGATGTACGGAGGAGTTTTGGGTTTCTGAATAAAATAGCGTGTTTTAGTTTTATGAAAATTTTAAAAAGGGCTACTAGAGCGCTTTTCAGAAGCGCTTTCATACACCCCCTTATACCAGCGCTTTATTACTAAAAGCGCTTTTGTACCCTCCCCCTATAAGAGCGCTTTCAAAAGCGCTTTCATAACCCTACCTATAAGAGCGCTTTTAAAAAGCGCTTTCATAACATAACCTATAAGAGCGCTTTTGAAAAACACTTTCATTACCCCCACCTATAAGAGCGCTTTTCTAGCGTGATTTTTAATTTTGTTTTTAGCCAAACCTATCACAGCGCTTTTGGGCAAAAGCGCTTTCGTAGGGGTGTTGTTAAAAGCCAAATTTGGCGTAGTGAGTACTGCGAGAGTGTTCTTTAGTTTAAGTGAGGATATTTGTTCTGGGTGGGGTGAATTTTATAAATTTACCAAGAGTATATATTTTCTCTTGCGTAAATACATCTTCCATAGTAATTCAATTTTTTGATTGCGAGCTAAACTAGTTAAAAGCTCTTGTATTTTTGTGGATTGTTGTAGGAAGTCTCAGTTTGGTTCGTGAGCTTAGCTTCAAAGAAAAAACTTTCCTTTAGTTTGTGAAGATCACCCACTGAAAATCTCCACAATAATTCTTAAGCTCAGTAGGGTTAAAATCTTTATCGGTTCGAGATCAACCTGATTAAAATTTCTATTGTTTTTTGAGTTCATCCTGGTGTAAAAGCTCAGTAAGTTCAAGATCATTTCGGTAAAAAGTTTTGTTTAGTTTGTGGTAAACCTATGTAAAACGCAAGTTTGTTTTAGAGAATATCCAACTCAAAACTCCGTCTTAGTTCAAGATTAGCCTATGCAAAATCTATGTTTAATTTGGAGACTAAATGCTCTAACCTTTAGTCGTTGTTTAGTTAGAATTTATTCTGAAAATTCTATTTTCTTATATAAAGAGGTTCATAAGAACATTTTTATAAAAACTGTCAAGTTTAGTACATTAACTTTGAATGAAGCACAAGTTATGTATTATCCCTTGTCGATACAGGTTATGTATTATCCTGCATTTTTTCAACAAATTACAACACTCAATACCTAACTCACATTTCCAACCCTCAACTAATCTATTACACATGATCACAAGTTTTTTAGTACATCAATTATAGTGTAAATATCATATACTCGTAGCGAAACCTAAGATTTTAACATGCAGTGGATAGTTCATGAATTAGGGTTTAATAATAGGATAACCAAAGCTTAGGGGAGGAGGGAACCCACCTCAAATCAGAAATTAGAGGTGATGAACTTGATGATAATGAATCCATTTTTCCTTATTTCTAGTCACATGTAACTCTTATTTCAAGCTCTCATTGATTTCCATCAATATTTGGGGCCAAAAGGTTTGTCTTCAACTTGATGGATTGAACTTGCAAGAATTGAAGGTTAAAGGAATAAAGTTTGAAGACGGGAGAAGGAGTATGAACTAAGAGTCCTTACTTTCTTGAGCTAGAGGGTGGAATGAACTAGAACTCCATTATTGTTCATCAAGAGTTAGTCTTATAAGTAAGAGAGGAATGATGAACTTGAGAAAATTTCCTAACTTTTCTCTTTTCTTTCAACTTTCCTAGTTATTCATCTTAAGGCCTAAATGACTATTTCACCCTTTTACTTGGTCTAGAGAATTCAACTAATATCCTTAGTTCCAAAATCTTGGTTTGAATACTTATTTACATTGTTAAACCTAATTACATATTCCTTGATCTTAAAATACCATGTGGCTTCATTAGAAACTACTAAATTCCCCTCCATGATAAAATGAATATTTTATACCCAACTCTCTAACCTTCATTGATTGACGGATAAAGTATTTTTACAAAATATTTTGTTGAGATATTACATCAATAGACACTCTCGTATATTTTTCAAAGAAATTTTTTGACAACCTCTTGCATAAATATTTGATAAAAATACTAATAACACATAAATTTAAAGAATTACTAATATTTTAAAACACATAGTGCACAAAAAATCATGCAACTTTTGAAAAGAAGAAAAATGTAATTATGACTTTACCAAGGCAAAAGACTAGTATTTTCAAGATAAAGTTTCCATTTTTATATATATTATATATGTTTAAACAATTAAACATTATAATAATAAGTTTTTTAAAAAAATAATACATAATTTTTTAAATAAATTTTTTATATTTAGTTTTTAATATGTGCTCTTATATTACAAGTTAGCATTGTAGTTAAAATATAATTTTATGTTTAAGTTATGACTATGACATCATATGAAAATATTTACTTTTTGTGATTGTAAGGTTAAGAAATCTAAAAGTTTAAGTTTATAATTGATAAAAAACAAACTTTAACTAAAAAAATCAATATGCAACTTTAGGGTGGTATGATAAGAAAAGACCTGTCAAAAAAATATAAAATAGAAAATAAAAATAAAATTGAGGGTGATTTATGAAATAGTGAACGTTTTGAGATAAAAGAACATATGTATTATTTTTAAGGAAATGCTAAGGATTGTTTTGAGGATCCTCTTTAAAGCCTTAAAATAATAAGTTCTTCTTTAAAATATGTGTATTAATGCGTTGAAAATTGAAAGTTTATTTTTTTATGAAATACTTTTTTCAATCTAAAATTCTTAAAAAATATTCTTGGAGCACCGGTTAATTAGACTTTTTTTTTATAGTGAAGTACTTTCACAACATGAGTATGTAGGGGAATGTTAATGAAGACCAATAGAAAACATTATATGTAAAAGGTATCCTACTTAGTGTCTTTCAGGATGGTTTTGCTAAAGGCATGTTATAAAAGACTAAACTCTTATGATTGTATAATAAGATGAGACGAAGTTAAATGAACAAATATGCATTTATTATCTCTTTCTTACAAATAAAATGTAAATTTATTCTTTATTTATTTTTTTTTATAAAATTGGTAATAAAAAACTAGAAGGAAAAATAAAAGAGATTTAACTATATATATATATATATATATATATATATATATATATATATATATATATATATATATATATATAATTTTGACAAAAAAACCATTCTTTCAAAATAAGTAAAAAAAAAATCTTACCATTTTTAATTCATCCTGACATTTTCCTTTTCTTTTCCATAAATAATGAATGTGTACCATCTTAATTTAAAGATTGCTAAACATAATAATTTAATCATGTCCAACAACAATAAATTTAAACAAATGCATTCCATCATTTTTAAATAAACTAAGAGAAAAAACATCCAAATTTGTTTAATAAGAAACATAGTCTAAAACTCATCAATATAACAATTCAACCAAAACTAAAAAGAAAAACTAAAATGCCAATATCATCCAACTTTACCAATTATGCACTATAATTATAATATAAATTTCTAGGAGCATTTAGTAACTTGATTGACCAACTCATCTCCAAATCAGCTATCATCCTGCAAAATACCCTATATATTAGTACATATAAACTAAAGTATGTTTTTTTTTTAATAAACTAGAGTTTAGAACAATTAGATCTTAGAATCTCCCATACATACACAACATGTGATTCAAATATGTATTTACTTTATTTCTTGTCTTACAACTCTTAATTTTACTTTCATAAGGCAAAGTAAAATTAATTAAGTTATAAACTATATTACCTGCACATGCCTAGCTACTTTAAAAGGTTCAGCTGTAGAATTTGTTCTATCATCATCATCATCATTTTCTTCTTCTTCCAAGTCAATAAAATTTTTATTTTCTTGTTGCTCAATGCTAGAACTCTTTTCACCTGAAACTTAAAATTAATCACAACATTTAAGAAATTTGAATTACCTTGAAACCTTTTAGAAACATGATAAATCAATATATTAATAGTAATATGCATACACTGTTGTCTCATTAATCGCTTTTCATGACTTGTTCCCGAAATTGAATTCACCATATTAGATAGATTTGAAGAAGTTGGATGGCATTGTACAACCTTTTCATTACTTAGGAGCAACGCATGTTGGCTTATGTTTCGATTAAGTGATGATGAACCTGTACAAATATTTAGTCTTCTCTTGCATAATATTAATGGTCTTTGATTTTAATATTTTGATCAAGAAATGATGGATATGTACCTTGTTGAGATAGTCTTGCAGAATGTTCAGATAAAATTTCATTAGAGACATTTCTTTTTCTTACGCTAGCTGGTTGGCGTTGCAAAACCTTTTCATTATTCTTGAGCAACGTATGCTGACTAGTGTTTAGATTAAGTGATGATAAACCTGTACACATGTTTAGTCAGCTCTTGCATAATATTTATGGACTTTAATTTTAATATTTTGATCAAGAGATAATGACTATCTACCTGGATGCGAGCGGATTGCATATTGCTCAGTGACTAAAATTTCAGAAGAGACATTTCTTTTTCTTGCGTCAGCTGGTTGGCATTGCATAACCTTTTCATTATTCTTGAGCAACGCATGTTGGCTGGTGTTTGGATTAAGTGATGATGAACCTGTACACATGTTTAGTCAGCTCTTCCATAATGTTCATCGACTTTAATTTTAATATTTTGATCAAGAGATGACAAATACGTACCTGGCTGAAAGAATCTTGCATATTGTTCACTATCTAAAATTTCACTAGAGACATTTCTTTTTCTTATGCTAGCTGGTTGGCATTGCCCAACCTTTTCTTTATTCTTAAACAACGCTTGTTGGGTTGTGTTTCGATTAAGTGATGATGAACCTATACACATGTTTAGTCAGCTCTTGCATAATATTCATGGACTTAAATTTTAATATTTTGAAAAAGAGATAATGAATATGTACCGGACTGAAAAAGTCTTGCATAGTCACTACACCAAATAAGCTATTTAATAGCGCTTTTTTTTGTTTTTGATAGCACTTAAAAGTGCTATTAACCGCGCCGCTATTGTAAACATTCTTTATTTAATAGCACTTTAAAAGCGCTATTAAAGTACTATTTTTTAATAGCGTTTTTGCTTAAGCGCTATTGAAGTGAACATTTTGCACATTTTTTGATTTGCTTTTGATAGCACTTCCAAATCAAGCGCTATTATAGGACACATGTTTGATAGCACTTTTGCACAAAGCGCTAATATATGTCACATGTTTAATAGCACTTTCAAAGAAAGCGCTAATATATGACACATATTTGATAGCACTTTCTCTTAAAAATGCTATTATAGGATGTTTCATTAATAGCACTCTTTTCAAAATGCTATTGTAGTACATTTTATATTATTTTCTTTACACAAATCATTCTTTTGGTGTGCAAATATCAAAAAGCTACATTCAATTCAATACCAATATCTTAACCACCGTTATTGATACCGTGGTAACAATATGTTACCACGGTTAACAAATAATTTAGCCACGCCTCTCCTGTAGTTAAATCTTTCAAAAATATTTAAATTTAAATTATTAACCGTGGCTAAACTTTTTTAAAAAAAGAAAAAAAATCTAGAATAGAGACATTACCTTCTAAATATACCAAATTATTTATACATTTCTATATTTAGACTTAAGTAGTAAGCCCAAAAATAATTTACATTTGTATAAGTTATTTTCAACAAACTACAAAAAAAAAAACTAAAATACAACTTTGTTAGAATCAAAATATATTCATAAAGTAAAGGGGGTACTCAACCCTTACAAGCAAGATAAACTCTTTGGAAACAAGAAATCTGATTACAACACCACTCAAAATCGTGACTATGAAAAGATACAAAACAAGACCAAGACAAAGTCTTGATATAAATTAGCGCTTGTTTCGCCTCCCTCAATCCAGCTTTTAAGAAAATCGCATTCCATTTCTACCAAAAACTAGAACAGATAGCAAGCCATTTATAATTTTAGAAACCAAACCATTTGGTTCCTTCCTGAACTCCAACAGATATTGGAAACCAACAAAATCTACCAAACTTAATAAGTCTCCAATTTAGTTAGCTACATGATTCCATAACTCACCTGCACAAGAAGGTCTTCAGATAGTAACTACAAACCACTATTGATATTTCGACGCCATATGAATCCAATCTATATTACAAAATTACAAATTATAGACAATTTATATAACAATATTTAACTATAATAAAATAAGTTATCAATCACATCATGTAGAAGTGAGCTATATTGCACAAAATATTTATGCAAGAGTATACTACTCTTATCATTTACCTTCTATTTTTCAATAAGCTCTTAAGAAAACACATTTTAGTCTATTTGAAAATCACTTCCAAAGAAATACAGAAACATACCTATTCCAACTTCATTCCTTCATGTTGGTCTCAAGCTTCGTAATTTTCATATGGAGTTCATTTTCCTTTTTCAAAGATGAATTTGTTGAAGTTTCCAAGGCAATTCTTTGATTTTCTTAGTCCCTGCCATAAAAAGTATTTTTACATTAAGATAAAGTGGGTATAAAGAAACAAATTATTTAATTTGAGTACCTGAAATTTGATCACTTGTTAGTGAAATAAATAATATAAAAAACCATCAATTATGGACCGTTAAAATAATATTACATCTATGAGATGCCATGTACAATACCAGGCAGATCGAGAGAAAATCAAAGTCATTTACCACAAGTAGAAAGAAGTAGCAGATACCTAGTGCATGGTTGCCCTTCACTTGCATCTCAACACTTTGTGCTTCCGCTGTGTTCATAGACTCTTATGCACCAATGAAAACATTAATTGTAAGTACGATAGAAGTGATGAATAAGTGTCAGTGATATGAATAGTCTCAAACAATAAATCACTTGTGAATAATCTCATAATAATGCTAGAAGGATCTAGAAGGATGTCTACAAGTAAGAACATCATGATTCATAGTCTCATTCAAATGCACCGAAAGGAACTATAACCAAATAATTTTTCTTTACTTTCAAGTTCTGGTCCTCAACATTTTGAATTTCAAAATTATCTTTCACAATAACAAATAATATGACAGAACAAAAAATGGCAGCAACAAAAAATTCATATTAACAAAATATCTATAACTTGATATTAACAAAAAATTAACACACTGTTTGTTTATTGATGAATAAAAATAAGGACAATGCTTCATAACTAGAAAGAACACTTAATCTATTACAATGTTCATACCTTTTAAGAGAGGTATCCTATCAAGTTCATACACAATACGGACCATAAATGTTTAGTAAGATTTTGCTAATCTTTCTTCAATATTTTGGTCTTGAGCACTTTTATATAACCCACAAAGTCTATATTCTGCAACATTAATTTTATCTCAGACCTACAGAGGATGAGTTAAACAAACATCATTACTTTAAAAGGATCAAACACTGTCTGTTTTTAAGAACAAAACATTCAACAAAAAAGAAAAGGGGTCATCTAAACATTCAATCAATTTTTTTATTAAAAGAACCAAATACTACCTAGATATAAATACTCACGTTCGGAAAACTGAAAAGATTAAAAAAAAACACTTACTTAACAACAATGTTAGAATATTCTCTTGGAAGAGATAAGCAATAGCAAATTCATCAAACTATAACTTTATTGGAGTAGCTACAATAGAAACATAAAAGAATTTAACCACCGTCTTTAACCGTGGAGTAAATAACCGTGAAAAAACAACATAATTTTTCTTTTTTTTTTTTGAAATTGTTAAGTTGGCTACGGATAAATTGTTGCGAACAAAAAAAATAACTACAACCACTTAACCGTGGCTATATAACCGTATCTAAACAGCGAATTTTTGTTAGTGTCTATAGGCAAGCACAACCATAATCCTTTCAAGTGGCAAAATATTGAAGTTAAAATATAAAAACCCACAAAGTGCACAAACAACTACAACCTCCATACCATCTAGCTCATTCTCAGATGAATTAAATCTAGATAATATATTTGTTTGCACATATATTCACCATGACATCAGCCTTTGACTTAATCCATGAGAAATTATAAAGGGAGATACAGGAAGGATATCAAATATAAAATATTGACAACAAATGGCATATTGTAGGATTAATAAGCTTACCATATTGAACGAGGTTGAGACAAAGCAACTCCAACAGTTTCTAATATATTTCCAAGAAGACAAGAACATGCAGGAAAATCATCTGATATATCATAGTACCCTGCTCCATACTTATTCTTAGATGTGCACAATAAAGTATAATAATATAATAACTAATTTAATTAACATGATTAGCCATGATTCTATACCCTAACATAAACTATGTATAGAAAATTGATATAGTAAATAAAATATTTTAATAAGCCTAAAGATATAACAGTCTGTAAGGAGAAACTATAAACTAAAAACATTGAAAAGGTAAACTAAGATCTCATAAGTATAACCATTGAAAGCAATCCCAATCATATTCTAACAAAAATTAACAACATAAATTTTAATGTTGATATTCTAACAAATGAACATGTTATGGAAAAATTAAAGTTGAGAAGAGGAGTTACCAATAGATGTAGAAAGCAGTCCCTGTCATTTTGACAATGAGTATTTTGTCATTGTTATCTCACTATGAGTTAGGATTTCAAAGGTAAACACACTTTAGCCAAAGGTCTCATTAGGTGGATACATAATTTAGGTGGATGATTTAGAAGTAGGAAAAGTGTCAAATAATAATAAGTAACGTGAATCTGTCCAAAGGAAGAAAAGTACAAAAGAAGAACCAACATATAGTGTTCTATTGGTAGAAAACCTTCACTTATAAAAGGTTCATGTACGAAACTAGCGGACGACAGAAAAAGTGCCTATCAAAGTTGTTACAACCTTCCAACTCAGATTGATTTGAACCATTTACGTTATCTTTACCACTACTTTATCAAATTCTTATTTTCACAGTTTCTTTTATAAATAAATAGGTGATATTACATTGTCATTTGAAAACCAAGACAGTGACTTATAGCAAAAAAGCATTAGCTATTTATCATCATGGGGAATGGTAATAGGCAGAACAAGTCTTCATCAGGTTTCTTCTCTATTTTCGCATGCTTATAGAAATAACGTATACATCAACCTATAATAGAAAACTGATCAAATTACTGAATTGTCTACTTCCTATATGAAAATTTATACATCACTAAACACAAAAAACATGACAGAAATAGTTCAAGTGCTGAACCGAAATGCCGAATCAAAATACTAAATCAAAACGCCGAATGGAAATACCAAATCAAAACACTGAATCGAAACTTTGAATTGAAATGTCAAATCGAAGCACCGAATCATAAACAATAATCTATTGCTAATCATAAGCATTGAAAACATCAAAATTGACTTATCAGTAATATTTACCTTCTAAAATAGGCGAATCCAATACCGAATCACAAGCTGAAAGTTGCGTTCAATGAAAGTGCTATGTTCCTTTGTTCGCTCTGGGCTACTCACGAGCTGAAACCCTAAATCTTTTTCAGAAGATGATTTGAAGCCCTAAGATGAAATTGATTTGAGAAGATGAGTTGAAGCCCTAAGATGAAATTAATTTGAGAAGGTGATTTGAATGAAACTGATTTGAAGGCGATTTGGTGATAATCAATAGTTGTAAACTGAAAAGAAGATGGTTTAGTTTGGAGAAAATTTTCAATGGGATTTTGATTTTCACGACCTTCTGTTTTGTTTTTTTTTTATTTTATTTTATTTTTTCTTTTATGTTTTAAATTTTTTAATTTTGTTTCAAGAAAGTTTTAAAAAAATAGGGAGGGAACCGAAATTAGTGGGGGGAAACGAAATATTTTTCCTTTTCTTATTTATTTATTTTATTAATTATTAATTATATATTAAGAAAACAATAGCACTTTTGTATAAGCGCTAATATAGGATAGTACAATAATAGTGTTTCCTAAAAGTGCTATCTTAATGAACAATATTAATAGCGATTCGATAAAAGTGCTATCTTAGTGTATAGTATTAATAGGGTTTTGTTGAAAGCGCTGTCTTACTGAAGTTTAATAATAGCGTTTTTTCATAAAGTGCTATCAAAATCACATTGTTTGTATTTTATAATAGCGACCGACAATAAAGTGCTATTATAGATGTGTTTTTTCGTTTTTAATAGCACTTTCTTTAAAAGTGCTATTAAATTAAGCGATACAAAATATCAATTTTGGTGTAGTGAGTGTTCATTGTCTAAAATTTCAGTAGAAACATTTCTTTTTCTTATGCTAGCTGGATGACATTGCCCAACCTTTTCATTATTCTTGAACAACGCATGCTGGCTTATGTTTCGATTAAGTAATGACGAACCTGCACACATTTTTAGTCAGCTCCTGCATAATATTCACGAACTGTAATTTTAATATTTTTATTAAGAGATGATGAATATGTACCTGGCTGAAAAAGTCTTGCATATTGTTCAGTGTCTAAAATTTCAGTAGAGACATTTCTTTTTCTTATGCTAGATGGTTGGCATTGCCCAACCTTTTCATTATTCTTGAACAACGCATGTTGTCTTTTGTTTCGATTAAGTGATGATGAACCTGTACACATGTTTAGTCAGCTCTTGCATAATGTTCATGGAATTTAATTTTAATATTTTAATCAAAATTTGATGAATATGTACCTGGTTGAGAGAGTCTTACATTTTGTTCAGCGACTAAAAGTTGAGCAGGAAAATTTCTTTTTCTTACATCTTCAGAAGGTGGACTTATACAGATGGCTGGAGATGGAAATTTTCTTGGTAAAAAAGGATCTATGCCAATTCTATAAACTTTTGGATTTGGATCATAATAATCTTTAGCTATACATTTTCCTTTATCAAGAGATTTTGTTTGATCAATTTCCTCCCCAGTTAATGGATTAACTTGTTTAAGCACAACAGGCACAAATTTAATTGTGACAAGTAAGGGATCAGGAACATGAGGTTCAGGTGAAGGCGGCATCTCAATGTCTGAGTAATCAGAATGTAACTCGTCATCTATTTCAAATTCAAGAGAAGTTTTGGTAAAGTCAAAACTTCTAGATGATTCTTGATTCCATGTGTTTTCTAGATGATCTTTCTCCTTCTCTTGATTCAAATTTTGATTATGATTCTTTTGAGTATGATTGACATTAGTGAGATTTGCCCAAGGAACATTCACATAAGAATCTGCTTCAACTTGTGCAGGTATATGAGAGGAGAAAAAAGCTTTACCTCGAAAACTATGACCATTTCCTACTCTTATTGTGAGCAAGTGTCCTCCAGGAATTACTCCATCAATAACCCCAGTGAATTCCATCCCTGGGTATAACGTTGACATTAAATCCCTTTCATGTCTTTGATTTTCATGTTGTGGGTGAAATATGGGAGAAACTAATGACACATTTGTTTCTTTATGTTTAGTCATATTAGCAGGCTGATTTGGATTTCTTTCCCTTATTTTAGAATCGTCGAGTATAATGCATCTTGAATCTTCTTCACCTGGCTCTGGATATTTTCTTGGCCGACCCCTTTGTTTAGTCTTACTACCATTTGAATATGAAACTTTCTTATTTTTTGAATTAGCATCAGATTTATCTTTTCTACTATCTGCGTCATCATTTTCCTTTGATAAATTGATCATGACTACTTTTCTTTCTACAATAACATCAAATAAAATGTAAGAACAATTACATTCATTATATATTTATTTATAATATTCATAAAATATATTTATCAAATATGAAATACTTATAATATTCTAACAATTTAATAGATGTATACACCACATAAATAAGTAGTCTGATATAATCTATAAACTACATATATTAATGGAAGATTAATTGAATTAGTTCTCTTCATCATAACTATTAACACTAAAATAGATTATAAGATCCTTAAAAAAATCTTTTAGAAGTAGTAATTAAGTTATCCCATTCAATGCAATTTATCCAAAAATATATAATCTACGTGAAGAGTTCTTTACCTATTAATTTATTCAACATGGTTTAAATAATTAAGATATCTAAGAATATGGTAAAAAATTATATTCAAGAAAATTAGGGCTTATGTCTTTGTTGTATTTGCATTCATCCTATAATAATATAAATTGGTATAACTTTCAACATTGAATTTAAATAATTTATTTATGCATAATTTTTTTTTAAATTTAGAATTTAAATAAAACCTAAAAAAAATATGGAGCAAAATTATGTATAAGCAATTATTTATTCGAAAATATTATGAAAAAAAGAAAAGAAAATTTGAATTACAGTATATTATTATTATTAACATACAAAATTTATAAAATGCACAAATATATCATGCATCTGATGTATAACTGATAAAATAAATTGCAATAAAATATGTATAATTCTTACTTTAGTGTGCAACTTTAGCAGCAACTTTCCATAAAACACCTGAGGAGACAACATTCAAAATAAAATAAAATTTATCAAGATAACAAATAAGAACTCTTTGATTTCATCATCTAAAAAACAACTTGTTAATTAATTAAATCACATGAATATTGAAACTATTTTAAAGTAAACAAGAAGGATTATAAGAGGAATCACTTACTGATTTGAGGGTAGTAGGGAAGGAACTGTCAACAAAACTAGAAGAAGAAATAAAATTGTGGGTGATGGAAAAATGGAGAATGATTTTTGATCAAAGTAGAGGTGTGTTTTTATACTATGGTTTTATTAAAGGTGTGGGTGATAGATGACAAAACTCTAGTAATTATACCATTATGAATTTTTTAAAAATAAAGCACGGAAAAAACGGAGGAAAAAAATGAGATATAAAGAAAATTGATGGAATTAAATATTTTTTGTTTGACTTTTTTTTATAAAGCTGGAAATTAAAAATGGGAAAAATGGTACTATTATTTATTAAAATTGTATTAATATTAATGATCATTTTGTATAGGTTCTATTTGTTTATAATTATTTTAAAAATAATTTTTATAGGGTAATATATTTTTGTCTAAAAATATTTACAGTGATTTTTTTAAAAAACTTCAAATGAAATATTAGTTTAAATAGTTTTTTAAATGTTATTTTAGCTATTTCATATTTTTACTATAACGTTTTTTGAATATCAAAATTTTAAAAAATTACTTAAATTTAGAGCTATTTTGAATAATTTTTTATAAAAATTAATTTTAAATACTTCTTTTTAAATAATTTATAATTTTCTATATTTTTATTTTCAATATTATATATTTATGTTACTTGATCATTTATAAAAAATTATCTTAATTTTTTTAATATTTTAATATATATTTTTAAAAATATAAAGAAAAAATATATTTTTAAAAGACAAAAAGAGGGGCTCATAATGTAAATATGGATATCACATTTTAAGAACTACCCATTGATTTAAGCGTGTAAATTAAATAATTTTAGAGTATTTTATTGAGTGAATTAGAAGAAAAATATATATTTTCACCTAGAGATATATATTTAATCTAAGCATATTTCAATATATAGACATTTTTTAAAATGTTGAATAAATTAATATAATAAATAACTTAACAATCATATATAATTGGATGGCAGTGCATGTATTTAGTAACAAATATTTGTATATTCGTTAACAAAAATATTTAAAAAATAAATGAGATTTCACTTTAAGAAAATAGTATTTTTTATGAAAAAAAAAATTCTTTTCAAACAATTATATTTTCAGTCAAAAGAGAAAAAATTTAATATTATTTATTGCAATTTCAATCAATGCAGTCAAGATAGACACAAAAAAAATCATAGTAATAAAAATAATATCGTATATTTATTTATTTATCAATAACATATTATTTATATAATTATTAAACAATTAAGTTTTTTTTTACTCAATGAAACAATCAAGTTAATGTTGACTTAATAAATATTTTAAATAAGTTTATTATAAAGTAAGTTTATTATAAAATATTTTTTATCAAAAAATGCATTGCTTTATATATAAAATTAGTTTGATAGTTAATCGTTAATTGGTTTAATGATAATTAGTGTGGGACTAATTAAGTAGAAAGGATTGCAGTTCAATTCTCCTCAAATGCGATTGAAAGAGGGTCGAAACCACTTGATGTCAAAAAAATTTATCTTTTTTAACAAATTCTTTATAAGTATTTAATAAAATATTTAATAAAGATGCTACTAACGGAGTACATTTAGAGTATTATTAATATTTTAAAGGACACACAACTATAAATATTATATTTTAGGATCACTCTTACACCTCACCCAACAAAAAGCAAAAAGCGAGATATAATTCTTATACGTATTACATTATTTTTTTTGCCAAAAAAATAAGGGGTAAATAATTTATAATACATACTTTGAATTCCAGCAATTATAGTTTTTTTTTTTATTTCTATAAAAATAATGTCTTTCTTTTATTTAAGATTTTATTTAATTAATAAATATTCTATTCAATCGGTTTCGCAAATAACTAGGTATCATATTCAGATTTTAGTATAAAATAATTCTCTTACTAAGTTTTACCCTAAACCTAACTCACATATTCATTCGTCTCATACTCATAAATATCATTCTTTGAGATGGATTGCAAGACAGAAAAAATTGGTTATGTGTTGTTCTTCTTCTTACACCAACCTTTAACAACTCATTGTTTTGTCCTTGCTATCTATCTCACATAATGGTGTTGTTGTTGTCATCGTTTCCACCTCTTGCCAATGTTGATTGGAAAAGAAAACATTGTTTATTTTGGAATAAATTTTCAATATTGTCAATAAAAAAACATTCTATAATATATTTTTTACTTTCTTCGATTGTAAACATTGAGAAATTTATTCTTAATCATCTGAATAAATATAATCCTTTGTATGATTAAAGCAACAAAGAAATTGTTGAATGGTAAGAAAATTGAAAAAGAAAATAATACATGTTACTTTTAATTTTTGTTCATTCACCATTTTTTTTTTTAGAAATAGAAGTAATCTATTATCTCGGTAGATTTAGAAACCGAGGGAAAAAGTGTCTATTTTATTAGTTAAAATTTTTTTTTACTTTGGTTTCTCGTCAAAACCAAAGATAAATATGAGCGTGTTTATTGAGTATTTTTGTCGTCCTTAAACAAATTTGTTATGTCTATTTATTGAATATCAACACTTAAAATATTAATCCACTAAAAATATTAGTAATTCACATGAAACTTAAATTACCTTTAACTAATAAATAAACAATATAATGAATATGTTTTATTTCAATGTATCATATTATCTTGAGAAAATTTTGCAAAAAACAAATGTAAAATTGAGAGGTAAAGTTGTGTGTTATCTATAAAATATGTAATTATAACCGTTGGTTTTCAAATACATATGTAGTACAATTTATCTTTAGGTGCAACATCAACCAAAGAATGAAGTGTAAAACTTTTTTTGCAATTGAAGTGAAATGTGTTTTTTTTTTTATATAGTGACATAGTGCACAAATGATATGTAATTTTTGAAAGGAAAAAAATATATATATGGCTTTACCAAGGTAACTTTTTCTTTAAAATTTATTTTTAAGGTAAAGTTTTTTTTATATAATATTAATAAAGATCCTACTAACAATAGATTTAGAGTATTACTAATATTTCCAAACACATAGCGCACAAAAAAAACCATATATATGTCCATTAGAGTTTTTTAAAGTGATTTAGTTGTTCATTTATGAGATGTGCATTAGGGTTAATTATAGTTGTATAGAGGTTCTCATAAATAAAAAGAAACGGACGCACATCTAACAAGAAGTTAAAATTTGGAGTTTAAGAAAACCACGCCCAAATTTGCAATGGGACTCGAGAAAAAATGTGGTAACATACATCCAAACTTGCATAGTTGCATTCAATCCAATCTCACGTTACTTGCTTAATGTATCACCTTAGTCACTTTTCACTCATACTAACTCATGGTTGCTTATCTAATATTACTACCTCTAGTTTTTATTATAATAAAAAAATTATTTTTTAAATTTATTGAAAAAATGATGTATATAAACTATATATAATTCACATAGTATATTTGAATATCTATTCAGAGATCACTCAAAAGTATTCTTTTTTTTTTGCTATTTGCACCGGTGTCGACCCACCACAGGTGGGCCACTAATCCGGCTCGTGTGGAGAGGCATGCACACTGGCCAAGCAAGATTGTTCCGCCTGGGAATCGAACTCGGTATTCCCCGAGTACGTCCTTGGACGGGGCTCCTTGCCAATGGAGCTCAACCGCTTGGTTCACTCAAAAGTATTCTCATTGTAATGTTTTTACAACAAAAAAATAGTAATTTATGAATATTTATTAAGGAAAAATTGTTTAAAAAAACATTAAACAAGAAATTAATGTTTTTTTAATATCTATAATTAATCAAACCGTATAAACTAATAATTTTATTACATTTAAAGATGATCTTTGACTCACGCCAAAAGTATTAAAACACAGAAGTAAATAAATTTTAACGAGCTTTTAATCCAAAACAGAAATAAATAGAAAAAAGAAACTCTAATGGACTATTACTCCAAAACATAAATAAAATAGAAAATTGCGGAAAATATTAAAATGTTGTTTTTGGGCCTAAAACAAACTATAATGGCTTAAAAAACCTTCCTGCATTAATCTCCTCCACCTCTGAAGAACTCGGTCTTGATTTCTCTTCTTGATAAAGAGCCTCGTTTATTTGATATTCATGAATGTCACCAACTTTGAAAGTATTAGATATATTCATGAAATTTGATAGAGCTGTCACATAAGCATTATCATTGATCTTTCAGATCACTGTGAACGGACCATACTTGTGTAGCTGCAGTTTGTCGTAAGTGCTAACTAGAAACATCTCCTTACGCAAAAACACAATCAAATTGTCTCCCGGATTAAAAGATTTAACTTTCTGGCATTTATCTCGAGGATTTTTACTTCTTCTGAAATTATTATTTCCTCCTTTACAACACTCGTCAGCCCTTTACTCACCACTTGACGAAAAAAATCAGTTTCTTTAACAGCCTCATCAAGTTCCTTTTCACTTTCTGTCATCACCAAGAAAGTAGACTTCTTTTCTCCTGAATTCTTATTAAAGTACAAAACAGGAGCCATAGCAATTTTATGTGTGCCCCGTGTAAACATCATCATGTTATCTCTTCCTCGATAAGTGATATAATTATCAAACTCCCATGGTCTACCAAGTAAAATATGACAAACATCAATATCAAGAACATCACAAAGTACCTCTTCTCTAAAATATTTTTCAATGGATAAAGAAACTATGCACGCTAGTGTTACTCAAACTTGGGAGCCCTTGCTTACCCAGCTATGGGTGTATGGCTTCTCATGGGGTTCTATGGAAAACTTCAAATAACATACCAATTTCTGTGGCACTAGATTCTCTATGGTGCCATTATTCACAATCAGATTATACACCTTGTTCTTGATAGAACAATGTGTTTTAAACAAATTTTTGTGTTGCCTTTCATCTTTGGATGCTAGAAAAATTATCTGCAACACAAAATTTGTTTGACTTGATACTTCAAACATATAAAGAGTGAATTGTATGGTTTGGAAAAACTATGTTTTGAAAACTTTTGGGAAGTAAAATAAGAGTTTAAAATCATTTTCAAAAACTAAGCAGCGGGTAAAATAAATGCGGAAATAGAAGTTAAGGGAGAAGATGAACACCAAGAATTATACAGGTTTGGTCAAACCAAAAGGACATACTCCCCTCCCTAAGAATTGATTTTGAGAGTTTCCAATAACAGTTGAGAGCTTTTAGTAGGAAAGACTCACGAACTCCTTTATACAAGGAAATGCTTGTTAATCTTCACTCAAATGTCACAAGACGATATATGTGGGTGTTAGTGTCTCCTTCAATATATTGTTGATACTGAAGCGGTCAATCTTTTTTCCCAACGGTGGATTGAAGTGGTTATTCTTCTCTCTACAAACACGGACCTTAGAGCGGTTAGTCTCCAAGCTCTAAAAAATATGAGCTCAATACCTTGGTTTTAACCAGGCTAACCAAAAACCTATGAGCTTTTAATCGGGATAATCTTGAACCTTTGAAGCTTTTAATATTGAGTTGAGCTTCAACCAATCTTGGTTTTAACCTGACTTACCAAGAACCTATAAAGATTTTAATATCGGCTAATCTTCAACCAAACCTAAGACTAATCATACAATCTCCAAATATAAGTTTTTTATAGGATGAGCTTATAACCCAAATGAATCCCTAAATGGACAGTATTCCACCAAGGTGTATACAAATGATTCCCTTGGTGAATTTTACAATTCTACCATTTCTAGAAGGGTTTAATATACTTCACCCCCCGCCAATATAGCGAGTTTCGGTTTGGCCCCCTTGAATGTTTTTTTTTACGAAACGCCCCTTATAAAACCCAAAACTTGGATTTACCAAACCCTTTTACCATATTTGCTGACTAAGCTTTGACTTTGGATGATGTGGCAAATAGATTGTATAAATAATTAATTGAATTTAAAAGCATTAATGATAACACATTAAAAAACCTGAAAATATTCATCTACCATCTTCCTCCAAAATACAACACAGTTTGGCTTACAAACCAACAATGCAAAACTCATTTATTTGCTTCTGAAGTTGCTATCCACAAAGCTTTATCAACAAGCGATTCTCAAACTTTTGACCCTTACGATGCTGACTTTTTCTTCATACCCGTTTACGTTTCATGCAACTTCAGCACCATTAATGGCTTCCCTGCTATCGGCCACGCGTGTTCGTTAATTTCTTCAGCAGTTCATCTAATCTCCTCTGATTATCCTTTCCGGAACCGAAGCAGAGGCAATAAAACATGACATGTGGTCCTTTCTGCACAATGTTGTGCATGTTCCTGAAGATAATTTACTATCCAAAGCATACAACGATAAGGGGGGAGGTGGTTGAAAAACATTTAAGATGAAAAGTATGATAGTGGTCATAACCTACAATTCTGAACTAAGCTCTTCATAAATATCATTCAGACTAAAATTAATGCAATTAAGCCTTCGATTTCTTCCCTTTGGCTTCGTTATTCGGTTGGTTCTTGAAGGGCAGGAAAGTCTTTCCACTCATGAATGGCCTGAGGACTTCTGGTATCTCTACCCCATCCTCCTTCTGGTTGTTCTCTAGTATGCAGCAAATGGTCCTCTCAGTAGCAGTGAGAGTAGAGTTCAACAAATGAACGTAATCCTTCCTTTGGTCATTGCCCTGCAACAGGAAAAAAGATGCAAGAGCTAACAGTCAAAATCATGAAATTAAAGTCTTGTAGACGGTTGAAATTAGTTAGCCAAAAGAACATATTGCCCATGGCAAACCATATGTATGCAGTCATATTTGACACAGTTTAAGTTATCATAAGGTCTAACTGCATAATGTAATAATGTATTATTAGGCCTATAAATAGAAGTAAGCATCGTCATTACTGACAGCTATTCTTAGAATGTTTTCATGCAGACAAAATTTACTTGATTGCAAAATATAATTTCAACGAAAGACTAGTCACCAGAGAAGAAAGTACTTCGAAATTTCAGAAAGTATGAACTTCTTCAACCTAAAGTAATTGTACGAATGGCTGAGACTGAAGCCCAGCAGATTGCATTGCTTGCTAATGCCTCATTACTAGCTGATGAACTGCTTCCACGTGCAGCCATGAAGCTCTCCTCCATAAACCAAGATCCCTACAAGGATGATAACCGTAGAAGAACCTCGGAAAGGCAAAATCGCCATCCTGAACAACGGGAATGGAGAAGACGACTTGTGGGTTCAGTTGACAAGTTGAAAGATACATTCTGTCGGCAACATGCTTTGAGCCTGATTTTCACAGAGGAAGGAGATAGTCTTCTTACAGCTGACATGTATATAAATATGGAAGGAAATGCAGATGATATTGAATGGATTCCATCTTCGATTTTTCAGGTATTTCGCAAACTGGGTTTTAAATTTAACCACTCCATTCCTGTGAATTAATTTTGAAGATTTCAGATATTTCTATTGTTCATTCTTCATTGAGTAAATTTGAACTTCACTTTCTTTTTTCTTTTGCTTTGCATAAGTGTTTGTAATGTCTCCTCTCTACTTTTCCTTTCTACCTGATCTCTTTTTCTTGTTGGGAACTTCTTTTTTACTGCTATATGTAACGGGGAGAAAACTCCATAATCTGATTCTATAGTCTCATGGCTGTTGATTTTAAAAATTGCTGGATTAGACAGAAAATTGAGGATCTCTCTATATTTCTAATTCTAGAATACCTTATCCACATTTTAGAGTGTCCGCTAATTTTTTTGGATATTTGTGAAATTGCTAATACCTTATACAATACATCTATGGTGTAGCTATATTTTTATTTTATTCGAGCATTTCAGGTTATCAAGAACAGTGAGAAAATCAACCATTTAGATTCTTGTCGTGCTTTCAAGAGCATTTTAGGGCACATTCATTTACTTGTTGGAATTAAAATTCTTCCAAAACCCATTTAACTAAATGATTGAACAAATCAACAGAAGGGTTAACACAACAACTATGTCTTATTTGGCAGCTTTAAAAATGTTTTCTGTTGTGGCTGTGATAGCAGCCTTGCTCATGGGATCACAGTATAAAAAGCATGCTAAAAGAAGAACTAATATTTTAATTAATATTTTAATTGAACATAAGGGATAAAAGGGTAAAAACCATGGTCATATACATTCATTAAGTCTTATTTTGCCACATCATTAAAGCCCAGTCAGCAAAGAGGGTAAAAGGGTTTGGTAAATCCAGGTTTTGGGTTTTATAAGGGGCGTTTCGTAAAAAAAAACATTCAAGGGGGCCAAACCGAAACTCGCTATATTGGCAGGGGGTGAAGTATATTAAACCCTTTCTAGAATTATAAATATATCCTCACTCATAAAGGAACTTTTATCACAAAGGTATTTGACTAAAACATTTAATGAGAGAAAGTTAAACAAAAATTTAGAAAGAGAGAGTGAGAGATGCAAGTGTCAAAACACGATTCTGGATGGTTTGGAATGAGAAAATGAGTTTCTATTTATAGGCATGAGGTTTTCTCAAAAAAGGAATTTTCAATCAAGTTATTTTATCGTTATCTAATCCATTAGAGCATATTGATAATCAATTAGATGGTGCAAATATACGTTTGTAAGTTCTCAAAATGGAAGACTAATATATATAGTCGTTGGACAGAATCAAGGCGCATTCAAACTAGCTTAGGCCTTAAATTTGTGCATTTCTAATTGATTGGGCATATGCTCTAACCGATTATAAAAGTCAAAATTTCGCCCATGGCTATTTTGACTGCTCCCAATTCATCTGATATAACTTCTAGATGTTTTTCAAGATATTTTCTTTTGATAAATCATTTTGAAACAAGTTTGTGTGTGTGTCTTTTAGCCTTGTGTTTTTACAAAAAATCTCATTTGCTTTACATATGTTCACTAACTTACTAAATTAGAAGATTACTCATTTTCTACAAGCCTTTGCTAGATACTACTCTTTGTATTGACAATGCTTGAAATCTCTTGATATGAGGCTTAAGATTATTTCCATTTAATTTTTCCTCATTGGAGGATAGTGAAGTTCATCAAACCATAATACTTGGTTTGCATCTTTAACCTCTTACTCGTTCATGCTTGACTTATCATAGTTGTCATCAGCGTTGTCATCATAATAGTTGTCATCGTAGTAGTTATCATTGTAGTAGTTGTCATCGTAATAGTTGTTATCTTCAAAATCTGATGCTTTTTGTTTGGAGCATATTACCTGCAAAATAAGGTTCCACATTCTACCTCCTTTTAATGACGATAACACGTCTCTCAGAAGAGGTGGTAAAAGAAATAATAGATAGATATATTTGGAGTGATTAAACTACCCCTGAGTTAGATATAAAATATATCCTCCTACAGAGAGTGTACTTATCCCTCTTAGTAAAAATAAAAAAGACGGTTAAAGATGCATTGTGATAAGTAAATATGTAAAACAGGGTTAGTTAAGTGCCAAAATATACTTATTTTGTATATATGTTTTGTGGCACTTATCGAGACTTTTGTTGATATTCATTGAATAATTCCCCGTTTTGAGTATAAATATGTATACCATATACTTTAATACTGTTTGATAGTTTTTGTTCTTTTTGTAGGTATTTTACGTATTTGGAGCATGAGCAATAACGTGTCGAAGACACGGCTTCAAACACGCGATTTTGAGCAACGGAACCAGCTCGTCAATAAATAAAGCTCAAAATTAAAGAAAAATAAATCATCAATTTGGTTGATATTTTTTCATTGTTAGATAGAAAATTGAATAAGTTTTCCAACGCTTCGAACTGGGCGCAAATCGGAGTTACGGTTCTCATGTTATAGCCAAAACACTAAAGCTGATTTTTTTCAAGACAGCAGTCAGCGCGCATAACGCCCTCCTGCGCGCTACACCAGATCCAAAATTGCATAAATAGGAGAAAACACATTTTTTTTAGGTTATGTTTTGGGTATTTTTGAACCCCCAACTCATTAACCTTCAATTTTTGGTATATTTGGCTTGGAAACAACATTTGGAGCTTGCAAATGGATGATTGGAGGTCAAATTTCTCATCGATTGGTGTTGACAAACCAAGAAATGTTTGGTTCCTATTCTTCTCTTCTCTTTTTATTTCTCTTTTGTTGATTTTGTATGTAAATTACTCTAAACTCATGGATGTTTGTTACTCTTTCTACTAGTTGTATAAAGTTTGCTTTACAGATCTTAATCGGTGTTTCCTTGATCTTTTTGCTTAAATGCTTTGGATTTGTGCTGTTGTAGAAATACACATCATAAATCTTGATAAGAAGGATATGTGTTAGCTTAGATTCTAGAGATAGGATTGGGGTTAACATCCACATAATATCTAAGTTTAATGTCTTTGTGTTGTTCGATCGGTTGAGACATCGTCGAAAGAGTAATATAGTTGAACTCTCGTCGGTGTTGCAGAAATGGACATTGATGTGAGGGATATGTGGTGATTTTGATGAGTATTGTAGATTGATTACGGCGGAGTGATAAATCTAAGTTTGTGAGGAGTAGTTTAGATTCGAACCGGATAAGCTATTCTTTATCAAGAATGTATTCTTTTTATGTTTATATGTTATGTTTTTCCTGTTTAACTTAAAACCCATTTAACCCAAACTCAAGAACTAAGAATCCGTCGAATGGAAATTCAGTAGCACTAATCTCTGTTGACACAATAATTTCCCGGATAAATATTTCCAAAACTTTTGTTGCTTGCCGCTTTACCGCCTCAACAGTCAGCTTAGTCTTTTAGGAAAAGAAAACAACACACTCATGTCATTAGTGAAAGTTCAAGATACATAAGGGAAAATTGTGAGTATAGAAAAAGATTGAATTTAAGGAAAAATAAATAAAACACATAAGTGAGTTCATGTATTTATCATCGGTGTCATTATCCCTTTGAGATCATATTTTTCATCGCTTTTACTTCTCTTGTTATGACTTGGCAAGTTTCCCAAACTTTTTGTAAGGTTTTTTCCTCTATTTCTTATGTCTCTCAGTTCTTCGTATCTTATTTTGATCTTCATGTTTTTTAGGCTGGTATAATCTATTTTGTTGCTAGATAAGATTGATATTTCCCCTCGATTATCGATGTTAAAGGTCCTTAGTATTTTTGTAATTATTATCCCATATGGAAGATCTACGAAAGGTTTTTCTCTTGAGAGAGACATCTGATGGAATATTCCATCCACCCAATTTGTTGGTATGTTTTGGATGAGGAGCGAAAAAAGGACAATGGTATTCTCAATAACAAAGTTGATATTGATATTTCTTGGAAGTAAGATTTATGTCAAGAGATAGTGAAGTATTCAAAATTTTGGTTTTAACTGGATTGTTTTGATCCATAAGTTCATCGATCCTAGGAAGAGGATACTTGTTCTTAATAGTAAGCTTATTCAGCTATCGATAATTAACACACAATCTCATGCTGCCATCTTTCTTTTTAACCAATAACATCGGTACCCCCCACGGTGAAATGCTAGGTTTGCCCACACATCTAAGTTATCTCTTGTAAAATTTCGGGATCCTGGATGAGAGTTGTCCATTCTAAAAGGGTTCCTAACATATAAAAATAACTACCATAAATGGAAGCGAAAGGTCAATATAAATTTAAGCTTTGCTTCCCTATTAAAGGTCATCTATGACAATGGATTTCACCAAGTGCAAGTCAAAAAGGACCAAAATCCCTAATGTCTTTTTAGAGTAGATATCGTCACCCAACATTAAATCATCAATAACAATTTTCTCCTTCAAACCTATCATAAATTTCTTCTCTAAAAACTCTAGTAACACAAACAAATATAGAAGGAAAGAAAGGTTTTTTGGTGTTACCCTAAAAAAGATGAACTTAATTACTCGCACAATGTATGCTCCACTAGAAGAGGTGGCACAAGAGCGTCGAAATGATGGTCAATCATAGGATATTGACAAGATGAAAGAAGTTGCAAAAATAGAAGAAGAGATCTCATGGTTCATGAGTACAAAAGTGAAAATGGTTACCCCATGACTCCTTGAATACTCTCCAACAAAAACAAATGTACGACCGGCAACAGTAAATGTTGAGAAGCATGAACCTTGCCACCAACAGTTGACATTTTACCACAGACTGTTCTCGAATGCCATAGTACAAGAAATCACCATTATTGTCATACATAGAGTCGTACGTCGAGACTTGCTTGTGAGCGTTGCTAGTCACGAGGGAGATATTTAATATGTATGTTCATAATGTTATTGATGTCCTATAAAAAAATTCCACTTCCTTCTGCTAGAAGTCAGACTGGAGACACACATGACAAACCCTCATTCTATGAGTAGGAACAAGAGTTTGAGGAACGTTTCTAGACTGCTTGTAAGACCCACGATGAAAGGCCCAATAACAAGTATCGCACGAAAATACATGTGGAACAGGTGAGACCTCTTCCTAGCCAAGGACACATGATTTCGGCCTCCTACACATTTTTCATTGTTAGATCTAATCGAACAGCGATCCACCTAAGGTGTCGGATCTCATGAAGGCAGTTTTAACCACTCACGATATATAAAGTTCAACACACATTTTAGGTATTCTCTCAACCTGCTCTATCAAAACTCAAGTTTCATTAAATGTCCAAATAATAATAGATACTCCCTTCATTCTTTATTATAAGCAAATTTTAACTTTTTATATACATTGATTAAATAATGTTTCAAATTTATATACAGGGAGTATATTTTTCTCTTTTTTTTAACATAAAAAACTATTTATCTTTTTAAAAAGAATATCTATCTTTTAAAAAAAATGTATATTACATTTTTTGTTTTTCATGGAGGGAAATATTAGTGTTACATATTTGACGTACGTAAATTGATTATCGTAAGATTTGGCCAACAATAATACCTGTGTTTTACATGCTATAACATATTTGTGGCTTGAGCGAGTAAAGTGGCGATTTTGTCTCTCTACCATCACAATGTATCTTCATTGCACTTCCACTTCCACCCTTCTCCATCTTTCTCTTCTAATCCATACCAGGTATGTATCTTCTCATTCTCTCTTTTTCATTTTTGATTCCCTAAACATAATGTGATAGATAGCATTTCATAATGGGTTTGTCTTAAATTATAAGATTGTTTATTTGTTTATAGTTTTGCTTTTGAGATTAATAGCAAGTTCTCATTTTTATGTGTTTATGATTATTGGCTAGCATTGTAGAATCTTGTAAAGGTTTTGAATTTAGGGTTATTGGTGAAATAAGAAGAAAGGGTGAATTGGATTGGTAAAGGGATATAGGGAGTTGAAATGAGTGTGATAGGGTTTGACATTGGAAATGAGAATTGTGTTATTGCTGTAGTGAAGCAAGGTGGGGTTGATGTTTTGTTGAATGATGAATCGAACCGGGAAACCCCGGCTGTTGTTTGCTTCGGAGAGAAGCAACGGTTTTTAGGGTCTGCCGGTGCTGCTTCTGCCATGATGCATCCGAAATCGACGGTATCTCAAGTCAAGAGACTAATAGGAAGGAGATTTGATGACCCTGAAGTTCAAAATGACTTAAAATTGCTTCCGGTGGAAACTTCTGAAGGTCCAGATGGTGGCATTTTGATTCACTTGAAGTACTTGAAGGAGACTCATAAGTTTAGGCCTGTTCAAATATTAGCGATGCTTTTTGCTAATTTGAAGACTATAGCGGAACATGATTTGGGGTCTGCTGTTTCGGATTGTGTTATTGGAGTTCCGTCGTATTTTACTGACTTGCAGAGACGGGCGTATCTTGATGCGGCAACAATTGTTGGGTTGAAGCCTGTGAGGTTGATTCATGATTGCACTGCAACTGGTCTTGGTTACGGTGTTTACAAAACCGATTTTCCCGACGGAGGTCCAATTTATGTCGTGTTTATTGATATAGGTCATTGCGATACTCAGGTATCTATTGCATCATTTCAGGCTGGGAAAATGAAGATGCTTTCACATGCTTTTGATACGAGCTTAGGAGGTAGAGATTTTGATGAGGTTTTATTTAGACATTTTGCCGAAAAGTTTAAGGAACAGTACAAGATTGATGTGTATTCTAACGCCAGAGCGTGTACTAGGCTGCGTGCAGCGTGTGAGAAGTTGAAGAAGGTTTTGAGTGCTAACTTAGAGGCACCTCTTAACATTGAGTGTTTGATGGATGAAAAAGATGTTAGTGGATTTATCAAGAGGGAAGAATTCGAGAGTCTTGCATCAGGATTGTTGGAGAGAATTTATGTTCCTTGCAACGAAGCATTGGCTAGCGCTGGCTTGACTGTCGATAAGATTTATTCCGTTGAGTTAGTTGGTTCAGGTTCAAGAATTCCGGCTATCACTAAATTATTAACCTCTTTATTTAAGAAAGAACTCAGCCGAACACTGAATGCAAGTGAGTGCGTAGCTCGTGGCTGTGCTCTTCAGTGTGCAATGCTCAGTCCTATCTTCCGTGTCAAAGAATATGAGGTTTGAATACTGAAACAAAACATGGATTCTTATCCTATCCATAATTTGCATAAAATTGGTGTAATTTCTTATTTATTCAGGTCCAGGATTCGATTCCTTTCTCTATTGGCATTTCCTCGGACGAAGGTCTAATTTGTGCAAAACCAAATTCGGTACTTTTCCCAAAAGGCCAACCCATTCCAAGTTCTAAAACTCTTACATTTCAGGGCATTAATTTGGTCCGTTTGGAAGCATTCTATGCTAATCCAGACGAAGTGCCAAAGGGGATATCTCCTAAAATCGGTTGTTTCACGGTATGTTTTCTTTAGAATTCATATCATCTTGTGCATATTTCTATGTATAAGCATATATGACAGTGTGTAGACATGCCTAACATATAAACTCCTAAAATTGGTTGCTTCTGCTCAGATTGATCCTTTCCATGGATCCAGTGGAAGTAAGGCGGAAATTGAAGTTAGAATGCAACTAAATTTGCATGGCATTGTCAATATCGAATCATCTACAGTAAGTAAGAAGCCTAATTTTGATCTCAATATTACGTTATCAGTTTTCTGAGAGATCTAGGTATGTACATGAACTTCAATTTGTCTTCAGTTTATCGAGGATCATGTGGAAGCTTCTGTTACACCGCGTGATTATCATTCAAATCCGGAAGCAATGGATGTTGAACCCGTTTCTCAGACAGGTCAAAATGTCAATGAACATAAAAAGTGTGAATCTCCACATAGTTCTGTAAGTGCTTTGTTGATGAACACTTTTTCAAATGGAATGTCTCAAATGTTAGAGTTTTCCTGCAAATCATCCTTCAAACATGTGAAAAATCATATGGCTAAATTTATCGTATCAGTTCTGAAGTTGAATTCTTGACATGTCTCTCAGGCTATCACAGCTTTTTGGTAATATCTGTGATAATCGTATATGTATATTTTTATCTTGTGGAGATTGTTTTGATTGCAGATATGATTCATGTTGGTGATTTGAGTAAATAAAGTGATACTATCGTGCCTTTTTACAGTCTGATGGTACGAAAAAAGATAAAGCCAACAAAAGGGTTCATGTACCAGTGAGTGAGAGCATCTATGGTGGACTGACCCATGCCGAAATCATGGAAGCACAAGAAAAAGAACACCAATTAACCGAGCAGGATAAAACAATGGAGTTAACCAAAGACAAGAGGAACTCTTTGGAGTCTTACGTCTACGACATGAGGAATAAGGTATAGATGCAATATCTTAATAAGATGCAGACGTGGTTTTCGTGACTCCGATAATTTACGCTGTCACGCGTTTCTTCTATATATTTCATATCTAGCTTTGTCTTTTGCTTTCGTAATAAGAAAGTGTTGAATGTTTCAAATGTGAATGAGAAAAACCTGCTTTTATATTCAATGATTGTCATTTAATAGTTTGCGCATTTATGCATAGCTTTTCAACGTATACCGTAATTTTTCAAACGAGCAAGAGAGGGATGACATATCTAGGAGTTTGCAAGAGACTGAGGAATGGCTTTATAATGAAGGCGATGATGAAACAGTAAATGCTTATTCTGCAAAATTGGTAGATCTAAAACAGGTTAATTTTTCTTCTCTAATCTCCATGTTTCTTTCTTGTGCTGTACTTCTTGTTCACATTCTCCGTGTTGTATAGCTAGTGGATCCAATCGAGAGCCGGTGCAAAGACGAAGAGGAAAGAGCGCAAGCTACTAGAGATTTATTAGGTTGCATTGTCGAGCATCGCTTGTCTGCAGATTCTCTTCCGCCTCTAAGTAAAGAACTGGTATGACAAATAGGCGAATAAATTTTATTTTCGGATGCGGCTCCTAACGTCAGGACTTAAAGTGACAAAATTTCATGTTTTAGATCATCAATGAATGCAATAAAGCAGAACAGTGGCTTAGAGAAAAGATGCAACAACAAGATGCTTTGCCTAAGAGCTCTGATCCAGTATTTTGGTCAAGTGACATCAATAACAAGACACAAGAATTAAACTTGTAAGATCTTTTACCCTTTTGTTTGACACATTGTTCCTCTAGTGCAATCAGTGTTGTCAAATAGCGGCGTTATATCATAGTGGAATTTGAACAGACCAATAATGTTGGCGATATACGATTGACAACATTGGCACTAGTTAATAATTTAGTCATCATATTCATTGATTTTTCGTCTCTAGTGTAAGACTAATGAATGTTTTATTTGTATGGATTTTAGAGTATGCCATCAGATACTAAGATCACCATTTCCAGAAGACAAAGAGGAAGAGGAAAAGGAAAACATGCAGAATATTTCTTAGCATCAATGAAGACAATGATGATGGTGATACCTGTTAACTGAAGATCTAAATTTTTATAAGATGTTAGCTTCAGACAAATGTATATTTTGTTCTATTAAAACTTTTACCATGTTTATGGAGTTGAGGAAGATAAGTCTAAATATTTGGAAATCACTTGTTACATATCATTTTAAATTTTCAAATATAATTTATAGTATTTCTAGACCAGATTCCTGGATCTGCCATTGCACCTTATACAACACTATAAGCATGTGTTTTTAGTGACAAATGATTTTCAGTGTGATCAACGCAAGGATTTGGTGTTAGATATTTTCAAAATAGTTCCAATTAAACAAAAGTTTAACTTGTTAGATTTTATACAGTAACACTTGTAGTTGTTGTGAGTCCAAGGTTGCATATTAGATGATTTGTAAATAATGTGATACTTTAACCTAGTCTTTGAGGTAGATATATACTCCATCCGGTCTCATATATATACGCAAATTTACATGTTATAGTTTTGGTATATTAAAAACTCGAGACCGAAAGATTGGAGTGTGGACTGAGACTTGGTTGATAAGGAAATGCTTGGGAGTTGGTTTAGAGGAGTCAAATATGGATGTCATTGTCTCTATGGAGGAAGGGTTTGAGAAAGCCAAAGAGAAAATAATGTTCATGTACCCTAATTTTGCTTTAGGCAAACTCAGCCTCTTCAAGATGTAGCTGGGAAATTGGTTGAAGAGGTGGAGGAGGAAGATGTGGAAGAAACAGTATCTTCTTCTAAGAACAACTAAAGGGATGTTTGTTGTTTATTTTCATTTTTTTCTTTGTGTTCATTGTTCATGTGTTACTTGGTTTTCCCTTTTGTAAATGTGCCCTTTATGGGTAATATTAATAAAATCTTTGTTTCAATTTATGTTTTATTATTTTATTGTGTGTCACCTTTACTGTTTCTCAATAGTTGTTTTTAGATTCTTCTCATTTTGTGAGTATTAATAAGCGGGTTGTTAGTTACTTAAAAAAATATCGTATGTGGTCGCTTGAGAATTTGAAAAGTTTATGAGTGACTAGCATGTATATTTAGGAATAACGATGCCCGTCAGATGGAATGATACTTCTTGGGGCACAATGATTCTCTGAAGGACATTGGGATATTCCAAAGAGTGCAATGATACCTTGAAGGCTGCAATAATATTTTAAAAGGTACAGTAATATTATGTGTTATGGGATGTGTGATCTTCATAACGGAATGGTGAGACGAGATAAATTTAGTAAATAAAGCATCTCGTTAAAAACATATGCCCGTGTAGGAGAGAAAGAGTGTAACCCTATCATTTTATTAATACTTAAATCATATATATATATATATATATATATATATATATATATATATATATATATATATATAGAGAGAGAGAGAGAGAGAGAGAGAGAGAGAGAGAGAGAGAGAGAGAGAGAGAGAGAGAGAGAGAGAGAGAGAGAGAGAGAGAGAGAGAGAGAGAGAGAGAGAGACAGAAATTTATGGCAGTATAATAAATATAGTTGTTTTGGTCATATCTCTTTTGCTTCTTCTAGCTTCTTGATCCCATTGAAGGTGACCTTCTTAGGTGGTTCGACTTGGCCATTAGCTCAAGAGTTCTCAAATGAGAAGAATTTGGTCTCGATTTCAAAGTGTTAGCAAATTTCCCTTACTGTCGAATTGGGGGATTGGGTTTTGTTATTTGAGACGGAGCATTTTGGTAGGCCAGACCTGAAAAATAATTTGTTTCCAATAAAATCATCTTACCCTCTTCATTGTAATATTTGACACCGAGTATGGAATGGCCATGGTGAGGTCGCTGGATGAAGGATATTGGTTGGGGCATGACGTAGATCTAAGAATCGTTGGCACTTGTCGCACTTGTTGATGAAGTCGGTGTTGTCCTTTAGCAAAGTGGGCCAATAATACTCGTCCCTTAATAACCTATTTGACAGTAATTTTTTCCATATATAACTTCCATACACGCCTTCGTGCACCTCCATTAATACCAATTTTCTCTCGTTATCGCCGAGGCACGTCAACCTTGGTATTGTTAGTCTCATATTGTATAACTTTACTTCAGCCAAAGTATATTTAGCATAGGGCTTTTTATTCTTCTTGAACCTCTTCAATTGAAGGAAAGTGCTCACGAATCAAGTATTGAATGATAGATGTCATATGATGATAGTTCATCATACCATGTTTTTATTATAATTTCTAGTCCTTTTTAGTGCTTTATGTTTTAATTTGTTTATGGTTTTGTATGAATTAATAAAGATTCTGAAGAATCGTGAAAAAGACAAATTCAAGTCAAAATCGTCCAAATTAGCCAAATTTCAAGGTATTTTAAGGAGAAAGTTATGAGTATAAACTAAAGAGAGAACTTGCACACGAGAAACCTAAGAAAAGGAGGAAATTTGCAATGAAACAATAAATAGCAGCGCTTCGAGAACTCGTAATTGTGATATTAAACTCAATAGTTGATAACATTGTTGACAAGTTAGAGTGGCACTATTTTGATCCATTGCGAAGAAAATTAACGGTGTTTCCCATTATATGGAGCAGTGTGATTTTTACGTTACCAAATTGGCATGTCAACAAAATCGTAAAATAGTGGTGTGACTAAGAGCTGGAGTGGCACAATTTTACGATTCAGTTTTACCTCTGTGCAATATTTTGATCATATATGGAATTTCTTAAGTCCTTTTGAAATGTTACGAATAAAATCTAACTTCCAGAGCTATAACTATTATGAAGAAGTCAAAGTCTAATTTTGGCTGTAAAAAGACGAAAAAATAGCGAGTAAAAAATTGACATGGAGATAATGTGGAATTGTAAACATTGGGCTATTTTCTTAATCATAAGCCCATTACAATACCTATTTAATGAGAAATGGTGCAAAGGTTTTAGGGTCCAATTTTGGTGCACAACTTTACCCATAAAAAGACATATTTTGAAGTTATGGTGTATGAGAAATAAAATTCATTATTAGGGAATCAATCCCTTATCGCTGTAAGTTTTCTTTATTACTTTTATTTGTAATAATCATGAATTCTTTAAGGATGAGTGGCTAGTTCCCCCATAAATAATTTTTTCACAAATGTGTGAACCATGTGATCCGCTAAGTTATATTCTTTGTAAATGAATCTTATCTTATAAATGTTCAATTTTGTTTGGGCTTAATGCTTTTTTCGTCTACAGTATTGGTAGAAATGATCTATGTAGCAATGAGAACTAGTCGTAGATTTACATACCGAAATCAAATAGAATCGTGGAATTATTTATGACTTTTATATATATATATATAGGGGACGACTCAAGTGAGAACATTTGGTTATTATGAGAAATGAGAACAATGAATCACGACCATTAAATTTTGATTTTGTTGATTTTAATGGACTGGATTGGGTTTTCTTTGTATGATCCTTAGTATTTATTTTAAATCAAGATAGAAAGAGAAACCAATCTAGTCCATTAAAATCAATAAAATAAAAATTTAATGGTCGTGATTCATTGTTCTCATTTCTCATAATAACCAAGTGTTCTCACTTGAGTCGTCCACCTATATATATATATATATATATATATATATATATATATATATATGGCATATTCCATTGTGACATGATATGTTTTACGTGTGATAAACCTTCTTGCAATTACGTTAGGGTTATTGGGAAATGGAAATAACTAAGAGTGTTACTCAGTGATTAAATGATTGGTAACTATTTTAAAACAACCGTGATTTAAGATGGACAATTACAGGTTCAAAAAGAAATACATCACGTGAAGGGCAAAGGATTCAAAAGGGAAACTTGATTGTTTCCCTCATAGATTTAGTCAATTGTTAGTTTAACTTAGTTAATTCCGTAGTTATAGCAAAAACTCAATCAATCATGCTCTACATCCCCCCCCCCCCCCCCCCCCCCCCCCCCCCCTCCTCGGTTATGATTATTTTCATTATGCTTCTAATAGTAAGTATTTTCTCCCTTATCTTGTCAAATTAAAGGTAATTCTTATGGATATTGTTACACTCCAATTTTTATTAAATTAATTTAATTGTTGTGATTTAGATGTATTTGTATGGGTGGTAATTAAATAATTAAGTGGTGTAAGGGTGTGTGACCTTGAGTTAGCGGTGTATAGAGATTTGAATATTTGTTGGAATTAATTAGAATGACTAGAAAAATAGTATTTTAGTTAATTAAATAAAAATGAGAAAATAGGAGTAATTGGTAGAAATATTTGATTATTAGATTGAATAATTAAAATCAAATAGAAAAAAAAATAAGGGAATAGTATGGATTTTGGTAGTTAGTGAGGATAGAATGGGGAAAGATCAACTTAGGGATTTTTTTATCATTATAAAAAGAGGAGTTAAAGGAATTAGAAAGTCTTTTTGACGATACGTGAAATAGGATTGAGAGGAGAAGAGAAAAAGACTAGAAGAGCAAGGGTTAGAAGAGAAGAACACCAAAGACAGAATTTCAATCACCGGAAATTGAGGTAAGGGAGAGTTTACTCTAAATAGGATGCCAATTGCATGAATGGATAGGGAGAATGCCTTAATCTTCATTAGGTTTTTCCCTTTATTTTCAATTGATTGAATGGTTGAACATGATGAATATGAATGTATGATAATGTTATTAAGTGGTTGTTATTATATTGAAATTTTGTGTACAAGAATATGTGCACAATTTTGTTTTTGAGTTGTGGTTGATTGAAACTCAAGTGTTGAGTTTTTAAGGTTTTAGGCGTAATCTTTAATCAATGAATTTGATGATTTAATTGTGTTAAAATTGCCAATTAAATTGTGATAATTAGAGTATTGTATACATTGTAATATTTTGAGTGTCTGCCTTTTACGAAATCAAAATTGGAGGTCTGGAAGGCCTCTAACTGTGAAAAATGCATAATTATGCATTCTGCCGCGGTTTAGAGTGTGCCTATGATCATCATTTATGTGTTAAAGGAAGTGACATGCTCTTGAGGATTGCTCTACCAATTTAACATTACCAAAGGTGACGGCTTGAAATTGTCTGGAACTGGGGCGTCCCTGATAACAGTAGAGAGGGTTTGAGGTTCATCCACCTCTATTCCCTCCTAGAATATGTCGTCATATTGTTGTTGGGTGGTTTGGATACTTGCTTGCATGGGCGGATCAATAGCCTTGTGAGCCCAGACACGCGTCCGGGCTCAACCCCTCATTTTGTTGTATAATCCTCACATAATAGTAGATTTTTAGACAACACCAGGGGCAAAATTAATATTTTTTAGACATAATTAAGGACAAAATTAGTATTTTTTTAGACAAAATTAAGGGCAAAATTAGTATTTTTTTTAAACAAAATTAAGGGCAAAATTAGTAAAAACAGGGTTTGAACTTTTTGGACAAAATCAAGGACAAAATTTTTAGACAAAATTAGTAGAAACAGAGTGTAAAATTAGTAAAAACAGGGTGTCAAATTTTTGCCCAGACTCCCTAAAATTTCGGGCTCCGCCACTGCTTGCTTGTAGGTTTTAACGGTGTAGTTCATCCATAACGACTTACATTTCTGCTAGGTCCATGATCGTAGAACTAGATGTAACATGTCTGGCCAAATGGCCATCATTATGAAATGACAGCTATGTCAATAAAACTATTTAAAAGGTGTTGCCAATAAATTTTTTATCAATGTTAGCGCAAACTGTGTTTGCTTTTAGTACAATAATATAGACCATATATAAGCCAAGCAATAGGTCATATATATACACGTGATTTGTAAAAAATGTGGTGATTTGTAAAGAATGTGGTCATTTAGCCTAGTTCATAACGTAGATATATATAGCTATTTGGACCTAGTGATATGTGGGAGTCATGAGGTTATTTCTCGATCATGACTAGTACGACCTTGTATTATACGTAGATATATATAGCTATTTGGACCTAGTGATATGTGGGAGTCATGAGGTTATTTCTCGATCATGACTAGTACGACCTTGTTTTATACGTAGATATATATAGCTATTTGGACCTAGTGATATGTGGGAGTCATGAGGTTATTTCTCGATCATGACTAGTACGACCTTGTTTTATCAAATGCATGGTGGATGACTCACTTCTACAGTTATCTCAAGACACTCGAGCCGTAGCTCGCTAACCTTAATTGAGCTCTCTAGTGCTCCCCATGTGGTCATAATTGAGTGGGTTAATTAGAGAATGTTGTATGAACATAAGCTATAATTTTCACGACAGTCCAACACTTACATTCAGCAAATTACTTGCACTTAAGTATAATGCAGATATCGTGTCAACATTTAATTTGAAAGTAAAAAAAAAAAAAAAAACTTTTATTTGTGAAGAATAAAAAAAGTAACCAGAAAGTAAACACTCAATAAACTATTCTCATTAACAACCTTAACATTTTTTAGTAACAAACTCATTTCAATAAGAATTCGGTGACTAACAATTTTGGCGCTCTAACAACATCACGAGCGACAAATTCTTAACTTATCTTCTAGTAATACTAACTCTTGGAAGCCCAGAAAACGCATACATCTCTTGGAAATAAATCTGAAAATACTTATTAAAATTAGTTGAAAAGTAAAACAACTTATTCATGTCTCAAATAACTTTCTGAACTCTTCTTAACATTATTCATACAATTAAATACATGATAAAATAATAAAGTAAAACAAATCTATGCAAAATCTGTCAAATATAAATATTACTAGCAGTATTAGCAATTTAGTACATTATTCAGTAAAACTCAATGTTCTCACTCTTTCTCATTAAAAGTAACATTCATACACAAAGCTAAATACTTCAAGTTTCTTGTACACTCAATGCGAGTTAGAAAGAAGGGTATTCTCAATATCTTTACTAACTTCAGCCATTTGTTTCCTTCTTTTTGTAGCATTGTCTCATTTACAAATTGGGATAGCACTAAGTAACCATGTGGTGAATCAAGGGTTACTGGGTGAAAATAAAAAGTGAAGCAATATCTTAAAGCTGCAGTTAATGGTGGCAAAACCTTAGATCTTGATGCATATTACAGAACCATCTGGATAAGCAACAAGAGCCCCAAACATGTGCTTCATTGCTCCATCGAGAACAACTCCAGAAGTTTATGGCAATTGAACACGATCAAACATCCTGAGAAATACTGGCCATAAGATCAACAACAAGTAATTTACCGGATTCTGTGAAAAAGTAATTTAATGTGCGTCTGGCAGGGAATAATGTGTTGCATCAAATGTTTAGTTTCTCTTTTTGGCATTTGCCTTCTTGGTAGCCTTCTTGGTACTTGTTTTCTTTTTGGATTTCTTGAATCCAGTTCCACTCTCCTGTAAGCATTGAAGGAATTCAGTGCCAACTATAACCCATCCAAATAGATTATAAAATATCAAAGTAATTTTACAAGTGAATGTACCTTCCGATAATGTACGTAAGCACTTCGGCCAGTCATCTCTTGTCCATTTTTACTGACATAAACCTACAATTTGAAGATAAAGATTTGGGTTCCGATCAATTGATACTATATGAAAAAAGTGCTTTTGCCAACAGAAGATTGAAGTCAATCATATGGAGAATTACAAGAATGACTACAAGGGGAGCATATGCCTGCAGCCATTTGCGATATTGGCAATACAAAAGCTTGCTATAATTTAAATTTCATCAGTATCAGTAAAATATTTGGATAATATACTACCTGGGTGGTTTCTGAAATTTGTCAACAATATAACACATGTTTTCAACTTTTTATGATCAGCATCTAGCTATAAGAGCAAATAAATTCAACCAGCTAATAACATTTAACATTCTTCAGAAAATTTCACATACCTTTCTTCCATCGGATCCTGTAAACCAATGACCACTAGATTGACCAGCAGATTGACCACTTGCTTGGACACGTCTTCTACCTGCATCTTTCGGCATAGTGCCGCTCTTGGGTTCCACCCAGCTTCCCGAAACATTTGAAGGGTTTAATATGCTTTGTTCACTTTTTCTTTTTGACACACTGCTCTTAGTGTTTCTCCTTGTTGCTTTCTTTCTACTAGATGTTCCACTGCCGAGAGGAGAAACAATTTTGGGATCCACCCAACCTTCAGAAGCATTAAAAGTTTCTTGAAGATTCAAATTTATTGACTTGCTCCTTCTGCTTGTTGAGCCATTAACACGTCCTTTCTGAACTCCTGGCGTTTTAGAAGCTCCTCCATTGTCAAATTGTCCCCTAAAATCAAAACATAAAAATATAAGTTGATTAGAGATCTTACCTGTAATCAAAAGATAAAACCAGTCAAGGAAGAAATATATTACTAGGTTACATCTTACATGTAATCAATGTGAGAGACATTATGTTGCTGATTCACTCCATTAACACCTAATGGAGAAAAATTACACAGTCGACTCCGTACCAAATGTTGAATTCTCGGATCCTCGTTGAAAAAATAACGATGAGCAGGAGGAAGTGGACCTGCAGCCTCCCATATTTGTTCATCCTGCTGCAAACCAGAATTAACGCCATGATGCATGTCATACTGATTTCCCAATATACCAATCCCTGATCTTGGCACTTCCACATTCTTGGCAGAACTAAAGTACTCTTCATACATCTCATTGAACGCAGGTGTAGGAACGGAAAAATTCTTCACCGGAGAAAGATCTTTCCATAAATCCTGCCTTTGATTCACATCAAATTGTGTCTTTCTAACCGAGCTTTGTTTACCCAATGACCCGGCTGACAACGAGGGGCCAGCTTTATCAACACCACCAACATCCTCCTCGCTAAACATATCATCATCAGAATCATCATCCTCAGAATCAAGCAATTGAAACCTGCGAAGAGGACTAGAAGCATGTTTTCTTTTCTTCTCCCTAGAGTTGGTAAATAAACAAGGAGTTAAAACTCCAACACTTGTCAGTGAGACTTTTGAGCTGCTACATACAGATTTACTCTGAACCGAGCTACTACATCCTAATATCACAAAACAAACACGCTTCAGAATCAAATAACATTCTAATTCAACCTACTATAAAATTCTGTTATAATTCTATTTCTAATAAACCCTAACGAATTGAGTAATAAGAATAAAGAAATTGACCTTGAACTGGTTTTTCTGGTGAAGAGAACTCCTCTATATCGTCGTCGACGTCGAAGTATGAAGGTTGCGATTCTGGTTCTTGGTGGACGGAGGAGGGAGGAGGACCTCGACGGAGGCGTTTGAGAGTACGAGAAGGTGGATCGGGTCGGGTTTCCAGGTCAGAGTCGGGGACTATGAGGTCCGGGTCGGGGATGGGGGAGGTTGGTGGAGAAGGTGGGGGAGTGTCGTCAAGATCGAGACCGAGAGAGAATGAGGGAGGTTCGAGTTCCGCCATGGAAATGAAAACGTGAGAGGATTTTGATTTTTTTTAATTTTTTGTTTATTGTTAAAGATGGTGTGGATGCGGATTTTTTGAAATTTGATTAAATTTGGTGGAAATGGAGGGAAATGAAATTGGATTTTATTTTGGCGGGGGTTAAATCAGAGTGGTGGAGAAGCTGAATGTTTTTACGAATCTGGATTTCATGATTGGGGAAAAGCACGGGTTAACAAGTTGTTAGGAAAAATCACTAAACAATCTCAGCCGTTGATTTAACAGATGGCTTAGATTAGCTGACCCGTTTATTATTGGACTTCAAATTATTAGTCTTAGTCCAACTTTTATAAACTAACCCCACATTTTTCCTTAAGTATTGATGAAATTAAAATTATCTTTAGAATTTAGATATATTTAATATGTAAATTTTTAGGTACTCATCATAAGTAAATGGGTAATGAAAGTATTTCTGGATACCTAACTAAATTTTATTTTATAAAAAAAAAAGTAATGTTGAAAATATACATTAAAAATATCCAGAAATATAATTGTGTAGTTTTGATTTTCAAAATGTATACTGACTTAATAGAGTAGAATTGTCAAATTCATGTCATGTTAAAAAGCATATTATATCTCTATAATGACAGACCAAAAACATATTGAGTACGATTGTCAAAATATGTCGTATGTTTTCAAGATTGTGAGAAGATTAGTTTATATTTATTGTTGTCTGTTCTTTTTGCAGTAACTTCCAATAGCCCAGACTTCCTCAAAGACTGCCACAAACAGCAACTAATTCATATTAAATATTCATGAATGACTTAGATCTAGCATAGTAGCATGGACATTATAATAAAATACAAGGAAATAGTTATTTTATGAATTCTTCTCCATATTCATATTGAATTGGAAGTATATTTGTGAATATTATTTTAATAAAATGAGGATGTTTCAGTGAGGATTATGGGACATGTACGGCTGAATTTTGAAATATATTTTTTGATTAAATTTTTGGGAAAATATGAGGTTAGACTCACTTTGAATGTGTTTTATAATTCACTCTTGTAAATCTTCTATAATTTACAATCTACAGCAAATTCTTAAGCAGCTCAGCAATGACAAATAATCAAAATCTAGAAAGCTATCATCTATATTTTATGACAATTATGTTTTTAATTGACATTTTATCTATGACTAGAATTGATACATCACAAGTTAAATGCTTCTCATAATTTTTCTAGGAGGCCGTATGCAATGAAGTAAAGACCAGTTTCAACATATTACAAAGTCTTTTCCCAACATATTATATTTATAGCACAAGGGAAGGAAAATATCTGCTTAAAAGGGGTATGCACAATCTGTTCATGGCCTCTTATATCTTTTGAGCAGTTTTTTTTTTTTTACATAAGCAGCATATTAGTATCTTCTTCACAATCGACAAAGAATTGCTTCCCTTAAGTCATTCCAGAAGGACAATTCATGCAATGCTTATATGCTCGGAGATCTAAATCTTCTGATTAAGAACATGGCGCAACTGAATCTTCTGGCTCTCCATTCTGGCCTCCAAAAGTTTAGCTTTCAAGCTATTCTTTTGTGCACCACGAGGAATGCATCCTTTCATACCTCGTTGTGAATGTGGACTTCCGGACTCAGAAGGACTAAACTGGTATTGGAGGTCATTAGGGCTCAGCCCCCCTTTACCTGATCCACGGTCAGGTGATGCAATACTCGCGTTGGATAGCCTTCCATTTGAAAGTTTACCATTCACTCCCTCCACAGAGATTATCTTGTAATTATCCTCTTTGTTCAAACCTGACCTCCAAAGTCTCTTAATGGAAGAGGCCTTTTTTGAATGCTTGGTTGGTATAGAGCATACTTCATTAATTTCAGTTATTGGTGTCTCCTCACCTGCATTTTCTTCCCATTCGAGTACACTCCTCCGTGAAACACTACTCTCTCGTTGGTTCTTGTTGAAAGATTTGTCACTCTCCTCAGGAGAATAACTCAAGCCTTGATCCTCAGCCTGGCTCACAGTTTCCCATCCACTTTCATCGCCCTCTATATCACCATTATCATCCATATATACATCAGAATGCCTCGAAATGCCATCCTTACTCATTACATTTGCTTCAGGACTCACTGTGTGGATCTTGGAGGCATGATTAGGAGGACTGTGAGAAACACACGGTTCAATCTCCCTCTCACTGTGCTCGCCAAAATTTAAATCTTCAAAAATGGCATAAATATCATCCGACTTTGGAGGCTCATATGAAAATTCCTTAACGTCTTCAATGTTCATTGCAGCTGCAGCCTGTTGAAGTGACTGTGCTTCTTTCATCTCCTTTGTGTTTAGATGCACATTTTTTAACTTAAGAAAAGCTTCGAAATCTGTAACAAGTTTATTCATCTGTGAATACTTCTCTTCAAGAGCAACTTTTGCATCTATCAACTTCATTTGAACACGTTCTTCACGCCATACTTCAGCCATCTGTAACATCCTTCTCTCCTCTTCCAGTTCTTCCCGAAATTTCATAGATTCTCTTTTCAATGCTTCAACTTCAGCCTTGTCTTCTCCAATTTCCTTGGCGAGCTCATCACACACTTCCTCAATCAGTTCTCTTCCCTTCCTCTCCTTATCAAAATCCTGCATGAAGCGTTTTGCTGATAGCTTCACATTTGCCAACTCATTTACCAACCTAGAATTGACAATTTCAATTCTCTGGCGACTTTTCCTTTCTCGATTCAACTCTGTTTTAATATCATCAATGTAAGCACGGATTTTCTCGTGCTCTCTGCTTCTCCATTGGGCCTTTTCCTCGCCAACTTTCTTCAAAAAATGATCAAGTTTCTTTTTGGAGGAGTGTTGTTCAGTTTCAAGCTCCTGAATGCGTGCACGTGCCTGCTGTAGTTCAGCTTCAAGAGCAGATACAACAGATACAGTACTTACCTTTTGGTCAAGAAGTTTCGCATAAATATGCTTCGCCTCATCCGATGTTTTCAGACATACAGGATCCCACTTTGTAGCACCCTCCATTTCAGTGTTGAGCAACTGGAAAGGCTTGAGCTGAAAAAACACAGTAGATGAAATTAGCACTTAATGGTTTATTCCTTCACTTTAAACCCTTAAGCTCTAAATTTTAAATGCTTTTTATAACAAGTGGGTTTGCATGCATAGACCTTTGATATATATTATAGAATACTTTCACATACTAATCACGAACAACAAACTCTTTTGCCCAATGATGATTAAAACAGGAGAAATCAGGGAACAACAACCAAGACCACTATGCAGTAAAGGATATAATTCTAATTCAGGTCATTTACATGTATAAGACCTAGACTCAATAATCTTTAATTATGAGGAGCTATAACACTTCTATTGGTTTTATTGAAGCAGTAAGAACCATACCTCACAGTTGTGTCCACTCTTTGTCCCAAAGACAGATCGAGGACTTTGAGAATGATTCTTCGGATCAGGATCATGAGTCATGCCGTTTGGACGACCGAGGAACGGGAGTCCAACATGACTACTTCCATTCTGCAGACAAGTAATATCAGTAATCAGTAATATGGTAAAACTAGAAACCTATCAAACTTGATAGCACAAACCAACTACCAGTATCTGAAAATGAAGAGTACAGCGAGTCATTTGGCATCCATGAGAGCTAATCATTATACAATCCAATGACTCTAATTCAACCAGAAATTGCAGATACTTAATAACAGATTCTAGAACATAAAAAAATGCAAATCGCCGGATCCAAATAAAATCCAAGCTCACTTACAAACAAGCATCAAACAAAGTGGGTTCACAATGTCAGCCCGACTAACACACTACAGATCATCATTATTGTTTATAACTCAGCCAAACATGACCTAACAATAAAAATGTAGTTTGGACATAGGATGCAAATGCTTTAATGAAAGCAAGTATATAAAACAATGTCAGCTATCTACACAGACAAATCCTACTCAACTCATTTCTCCAATCATTACAAAGAATAATACTAGTAACTACAAAGTTTTGAATAGAAATTCATCATTCAAGGGTATACAACCAAAATCAAACATTTAGGCTTTAAATGTTACGGAGGGTAAGATGGAATCTCAAAAGACACGCTTCAAAATCAAGCAACAAGAGAAGATTAAACTTCAACAACACAGTACTACAACACATATATTTCTATTTTTTTATCACAAATGGAGGGTCCTACAACACAGTAGTAACAATAGCTTCAAAATTCAGAATTTCAAATCAGAAACAGAACACACATAGTAATGAGAAAACAGGGATCTTGAACTGAGAGAAAAGAAAATTTAAAAAAAAAAATCAAAAAAAGTTTTACTTCACCTGAAACCCTAACCTCCTCTGACTATCACCGACTACCATCTCCGGCGGATGAAGCCGCCACAGTCCAGCAGCAATCCTCCGCACCGACGAACCTACTTCCGTCTGCTTCCTCACATCCCGGCACGTCCTCCGACTTACTCTCCCCAGCAAAGGCTTTTCACCCTCGTCAACATCAACCACATCGTCATTCTTCTCATGGATCTTCCATTTCAACAGCGGAGTTTCCGGTCTACTCCGTCTACCACCACCACCGGAACCACCGTATTTTCTCAACCTAGTCCTCGGAGTTTTAGGTTTCCGGCGATGAAACGGCTTCCCCGGTTGAAGATCTGAGTCTCGTGTAGGGTTTGCGCTTCTAGAACTAATGCCGAGTGGCGGGTAATGGAACTTGCCGGAGCTGTTCATCGTCTCCGGCGAGTTTGAGCCATTTGGATAATCGGAGATAGAATCTGTGTGACGGAGTTCGTGAAGTGTCAGAGTGTGTGAGTGCGTTGGAGAACACGAGGAAAGTACTACTACAGTGATGAGAGATTTTCGAGGGATTTTGAAGAGAAAACGACGAAGAGAGTGAAATCATGTACATATACAAAAGTAGAAATACATGAATACCACGAGTAGTGTATGTTTTGACGTATCTTATACGGTGGTTGACGTATTTTATACGGTGGTTTTGTTTCACGCGCGGGAAATTGTCATACGATGTCGTTTTCATTGTTTCCCTAGTCCCTACAAGTTTCCTTCACCGACTATATGTGATTAAACTTAATTTAAATAAAATAACTTAACGTCACATTATTGTATTTCTATTTTCAAAACTATAATAATGTAAATTAAATTTATTTGAAATTTTTGATATGTTATTAAATGTATTAATGTTTTCAAAATTATAATAGTGGATGAAAAAGAGAGAATAGGAAATGGAATAAATCTTAAAAAATTTAAATATAGGTGAAGAAAGTTTCCATGAATATCAAAAGAGTTATTGAAAATTATATTTAAATCAATTATATTATTTTTAAGTGGGATAGGTAGTTCAACTAACATATATGTTATTTGATTTTAATGGATATAAGTTGTTGGTTTAAAATTTTTTACGATAATATTTATTTAAATTTATATATTAATATGGACAGATTGTTAACATTTATAAATTAATAGTTTGTTTAAAAAATATTATTTTTTAAATTATATAAATAAATATAAAAAAAATGTATTCAGCTTTTTTTTTGTTTGTTATAATTTAGAAAATTTCTCACCCCACCCCACAACGTTTAGACGCACCACTAAATTGACAATTTTGCCCTCGTGCTTCCGTAGATGGATCTCCGGAAACATCTTTTTTTTTGTTTATGTTTACTTTGTTCCATAGATGCACCTACGGAAGCATTCCGTGAATCCATCTACGGAAGCAGACAAGAACAGAAGCATTTTAAACCATAAAAGACCCATGCATCGATTCATTGATTAATCGATATTACAACGAAATTTCAAACAGAAATTTAAGAAAGCTAATAGATCTCAGAAATTACAACGGTTAAAACAATGTCATCTAATCCATGCATCATTTGAATGCAATCCATGTCGAATTTCACTTCAACCCACCAACATTTCGTTTTTCTGGTCGCAAACGAGGTACTTGTTCTAAGCCTCTGGATCCTTTTGATTTCTTCTCCGAGTTTGTACCCCCCCTCTAAAAAAGACATGATAGTCCTCTTGAGTTGGTCAAAAGAATGGATATTCCAAAACTTTATCGGCACAGGGGGTTTGACGGGAGAGAAAATGACATGCTCATCCCTTATGCGGTATTTCGGTTCAAGATCGGGACGCTTCATTGATGTTCGGTGACATCCATCTGGCCTAATGCGAGACATTTTTGTGTTTGTGTTTAGGATTTGTGTTTGTGTGTAATGCAAACCTAGAAACCCCTAATTTATAGAAGCCTTTGAAGACTATGGATCACACAAACTCTGTCACAGAAAGTTCCGTAGATATATCCACTGAAGGGTTTTAAAATTCCCCTTTCCGTAGATGCATCTACGGTAAACACCCATAATTTTTCAAATTAACACCTTCCGTAGATGCATCTACAAAAGTTTCCCTGTTTATTTTTGCAGTAGAAGCAGTGCAGTAGCTAGCAGTAGATTGCAAATGGAAAAATGTATAAACACATAAAAACATAAAGTACGACTTGACAAAAAGGATTATATTGCAATGTTATAAAGTGTATATATTATACTTTGAAATTACATAAATACATTAAAAGAGTTATCGCTGGCTAAATCTATTGGAGGTTCTAATATTGACTTTTCGGCATTTGATTCCTTCTCGGTGTTGTTCAAATTTTCAAAATCGTGCATCCTATCCACAAAACAGTCCGACCATGTATCGGCAACGCCGGTGTGATAAAGTGCACATTTCGGTGAAGTAGGTGGTATGGGACATCCCAGTTTCAAGTAAACTTGTACAAAACGACGCGATTTGGCGAGCCATCCAATACATATAATATGATCAATTGGATTTGTAGGAGGTGACGTGCGGAGCGGGAAAAAGGTTTCCGAAAAACCGTAACGCGTCAAGTCAATGCTCACGATGTCATGTGCGGATGCAATAAGATGTTCCATGTCTGGGTGTTTGAAGAAATGAAACAATGGAGGGAGTGATCATGCTAGTTCAAACTATATCAGACACTTTCGTAGATGCATCTACGGAAGAATGTGGCGCTAAGACTTTTCCGTAGATGCATCTACAGGAAAAATCCTTGAACTGATTTCATGTGTCTCCCCATATATACTAGTTTATTACACTTCCGTAGATGCATCTACGGAAGGAATCAAATTTTTTCAAAATATGAGGCGCTTCTGTTGATCCATCTATAAAAGTTGAAGATAAAAATAGAAATTTTTGTGGTGTGTAAGAGATCCATGAGATTGAATGAGAAATTTTCATAATCTACTTAATATAAATCCAAGGTTGTCATGATAACAACCTTGGACACAACCCTAACCCTAAATCCTAGGTGGCATCATATTAGAAACCTTAATCCAATGTGACATCATATTAGAAACCTATTAAAATTATGAATTTTTATCACTTTTTTATTTTTCACATCAAATCACATTTATCCAATCTAATATCCTAATTTTATTATAATAAATAAATAATTTGTAATAAATTGTCTCACTATAAAAAAAAAATATTTGATATTAAAACATTTGAAGTCAATACTTTAATATGTAAAATTTTATATTATTAGCTCATAAACTTACTTTATTTTAATAATATATAATATTTAATTTTATTTACTTATATTTGATTAAAAATAATCGATTGACCAACTAGAACTAATATGAGTAAAAAAATTTATTAGGGCAAGATTTTATTAAAAATAATTAGTCAATATTTTTATTGATTATTATTATTCATTTTATAGATATAATCTTCTACATGAAAAAAAACAAATTTCATAATTCTAGATTTTTTTACTTGGCTAAAATATATTCCATAAACATTCTTCATTTGCAATACTATGAAATTATTATAATGAAGATAAAAGTAAATATATTTTAATTAGGATACAAATATTTAATTATTATTAATTAATAATAGATTTTAATTGATAAAACGGTGAGTTACAATTTTTTTTTTGTAACATATGAGTTACAAATTAAGAGTTATTGTCTTTTTAATAATCATTCTTATGGATATAAATACATTGCTGGTAGATGAGTTTTACATGTCTGTACTATATATTTTGTTTTAGGTCTTCATCATTCTTTTTAAATAAGGTTGAGAGTTGAGACAGTACTTCATTTTTTATTTTTTATTGATATTTTCCTTTCTTTTTCATATGTTTTAGCTATTATTTGATTTATATGACAAGTAACTCAACTTATTCTATTGTAGTAATTATATATATTTCAACTTTTTTTTTGTTGCAGTATATCTTCATCCTCTTCTACCCAAACAAAGACAAGGTACCTACTTTTTTTTTATCGATGTTTTATTTCTTTTTCTTATTTTTCACTAAGTGTTAACTATTCTTCAATTTATATGACAGACTTATGATTTAATTTACTCTATTATATCAATTATCTAAATATTATAACTATACGGTTTCGTAATAATTTTTTTATAGGATTTTGTGATATAGTTTTCTCTACTATTTCTGGCTGACGTAAAGAAGGAAGAAGAATTATTTTGTTGCTACTTTTATATTCTTATTACTTGAGAATCATGTAAAAAATCATATAAGAATCTGTCTCTAACCATCATATATTGAAGGTCTTGAATTATGTTACAAATGATTCTAACAATATTTAAATATGTTATTTTGTTCTGCATTATTTGAATTTCATAGATAACAGTAGTATTATTATGATAAATTATATTAATTTCTCATATAAGTAATATTTATATTTTAATTATGATTGTGATTTACTTGCAAGCATGTTGTTGCAACAGTAAATTGAATTATTGTTTTAATTGTTGTAACTTATCAAAATCGCCAATTTTATCTTTTATTATTCCAAATAATTGATTCGAAATTGTAATGTTTAAAAATGGATAATAACGATATTAATATTAACACTATATAATTATATATTTTTGTCATCTTTATTTTGGTAAATATTAAATTAACACTATATTAATACATAATAATAATAATAATAATAATAATTACTAATAAAATAATAATAATAATAAAAATAATAATAACAATAATAACATAATATTGAATCATCTCTACTAATAATATTATAATAATAATATATAAAGTTTAAATTATACAAATTTATTGAAATAAATAAATATAAATTTGATGCAAAGAATAAAATAGGGATACCATACTAAACAACAAAATAATTAAAATCAACAATTATATTCTATGGCATTGAGAGTCTGAATCAGAGTCTGAATCATCTTCTGACTCATCCCAGGTTGCCATAAGACCTTTCTTCTTATGAAACTTCTTCTTGGGATTTTCCTTCTGAAGTTTTGGACATTCATTCTTGAAGTGTCCAGGCTCATTGCATTCATAGCACATGACCTTCTTCTTGTCAAATCTTCTGTCATCAGACGATTCTCCACGTTCAAATTTCTTTGAACTTCTGACGCCTCTGAACTTCCTTTGCTTGGTCTTCCAGAGTTGATTTAGCCTTCTGGAGATCAAGGACAGTTCATCTTCTTCTTCAGATTCTGATTCTTCAGGATCTTCTTCTCTAGCCTGAAAAGCGTTAGTGCATTTCTTGATATTGGATTTTAATGCAATAGACTTACCTTTCTTTTGAGGCTCATTTGCGTCCAGCTCTATTTCATGGCTTCTCAAGGCACTGATAAGCTCTTCCAGAGAAACTTCATTCAGATTCTTTGCAATCTTGAATGCAGTCACCATAGGACCCCATCTTCTGGGTAAGCTTCTGATGATCTTCTTTACGTGATCAGCCTTGGTGTATCCCTTGTCAAGAACTCTCAATCCAGCAGTAAGAGTTTGAAATCTTGAAAACATCTTTTCAATGTCTTCATGATCCTCCATCTTGAAGGCTTCATACTTCTGGATTAAAGCGAGAGCTTTAGTCTCCTTGACTTGAGCATTTCCTTCATGAGTCATTTTCAAGGACTCATATATGTCATAGGCCGTTTCCCTGTTAGATATCTTCTCATACTCAGCATGAGAGATAGCATTCAGCAAAACAGTTATGCATTTATGATGATTCCTGAAAAGCTTCTTCTGTTCATCATTCATTTCTTGCCTTGTCAGCTTTACGCCACTGGCATTTACTGGATGTTTGTAACCATCCATCAGAAGATCCCATAGATCACCATCTAGACCAAGAAAGTAACTTTCCAGTTTATCTTTCCAGTATTCAAAGTTTTCACCATCAAATACCGGCGGTCTAGTATAACCATTGTTACCGTTATGTTGCTCAGCAGAGCCAGATGTAGATGCAGGTGTAGACTTTGCAGTTTCATCAGCCATCTTTTACTGAAGCGTTTTTCTCTTCCTGAATCTTTTCTAAACACGGTTAAGTGCTTGCACCTTAGAACCGGCGCTCTGATACCAATTGAAGGATAGAAAAACACTTAGAAAGGGGGGGGGGGGTTTGAATAAGTGTAGCTTTAAAAACTTGACAGATAAAAATAAATTTCACAGTTATTTTTATCCTGGTTCGTTGTTAACTAAACTACTCCAGTCCACCCCCGCAGAGATGATTTACCTCAACTGAGGATTTAATCCACTAATCGCACGGATTACAATGGTTCTCCACTTAGTCAGCAACTAAGTCTTCCAGAGTCTTCTGATCACACACTGATCACTCCAGGAACAACTGCTTAGATACCCTCTAAGACTTTTCTAGAGTATTCTGATCTACACGATCACTCTAGTTACAACCTGCTTAGATAACCTCTAAGACTTCCTAGAGTATTCTGATCCACACGATCACTCTAGTTCCTTACAACTTAATGTAATCAATTCTAAGAGTATTACAATTGCTTCTTAAAAGCTATAATCACAAACTGTGATATTTCTCTTAACGTTTAAGCTTAATCTCACTAATATATTACAACAGCAATGTAGTGAGCTTTGATGAAGATGAAGATTCTGAGCTTTGAATAGAACAGAGTTTCAGCAAGTTAATAGGCGTTGTTTTTGTTCAGAAATGTTAACCTTGCTTCTCATCAGAACTTCATATTTATAGGCGTTGGAGAAGATGACCGTTGAGTGCATTTAATGCTTTGCGTGTTCCGTACAGCATCGCATTTAATGTTATACGCTTTTGTCAACTACCTCGAGCCTTGTTCACGCTGTGTCTACTGACGTTGCCTATAATAGCTTTTAACGTTCCTTTTGTCAGTCAGCGTAGCTTGCCACGTGTACTTCCTTCTGATCTGATGTTTGTGAATACAACGTTTGAATATCATCAGAGTCAAACAGCTTGGTGCAAAGCATCTTCTGATCTTCTGACCTTGAAGTGCTTCTGAGCGTGATACCATCAGAACTTCAGTGCTTCTGATCTCATGTTCTTCTGATGCTTCCATAGACCCATGTTCTGATTCTGCTTCGACCATCTTCTGATGTCTTGCCAGACCATGTTCTGATGTTGCATGCTGAACCCTTTGAGACAAAGCTTCTGAGCGCTGAATTATGCATACTCTTTATATATTTCCTGAAAAGGAAATTGCATTGGATTAGAGTACCATATTATCTTAAGCAAAATTCATATTATTGTTATCATCAAAACTAAGATAATTGATCAGAACAAATCTTGTTCTAACAATCTCCCCCTTTTTGATGATGACAAAAACATATATAAATGATATGAATTTGCGATCAGAAAGAGCAGACGGCAAAAGACAAATTACACAGCTATAGCATAAGCATATGAATATGTCTCCCCCTGAGATTAACAATCTCCCCCTGAGATAAATAATCTCCCCCTGAAATAAATACTCAAAGAACTTTTAATAAAAGACTTCCCTGATTATTTCGGTAGAGACGATCACATAAGCTTCTGTCTTCAGAGAATTCGTAGCTTCTGACTTCTGCTTCCATTGGACAGCTTCAGAACTAGAATTTCTTTAGATCCTTAGAACACTCACAGCTTCTGATTCCTGCTTCCATCTAGGACAGCTTCAGAACTTGAATTTCTTTGATCTTCAGAACATTCACAGCTTCTGATTTCTGCTTCCATTTAGGACAGCTTCAGAACTTGAATTTCTTTGATCTTCAGAACATTCACAGCTTCTGATTTTTGCTTCCATTTAGGACAGCTTCAGAACTTGAGTTTTCTGGATCTTTAGAACATTCACAGCTTCTGATTTCTGCTTCCCTCGGATAGCTTCAGAGCTTTGAATTTCTACCAACATCACTTCATGCTAGATTTGTATCAGAACATTGTTGAATATACCAGAGCATCATCAGAGCATCTCTACATCCTGAAATGTTACAGAACAAAAACTAAACGACAAAAGTCAGCATGAACGAGTCAGAACATAAAATGTATATTTGAACACATGATATGTATCAGAGCCATATAGGCTGAAATAATGTATCAGAGCAAATAGAATTTTGTCAAAGCAAATAGACAAATATGGATCAAATTCTATTATCAGTGCTTCTGATTCATTCTTCTTTCTTGCTTCTGATTTCTGAAGCTTGACACCACTCGGCTTGCTTCAGTTTCCATGAGCTTATTCTTTTTACAGAATAACACTTCTTATGGTTTTGCTTCTTGTGTTTGCTTTGAAGATTCTCTTCACTTCTTTATACCTGCAAAACACTTAAACCATATAGAACTTGCAGTTCTTGTTAGTAAAAGCAACTGATTAAATCAAATCATTTATCACATATTTCTCCCCCTTTTTTTCATATCATCAAAAAACAAAAAAGATTCAGAGACAAACAAAACGAAACACACGGAGGAAGAAGATGATTTCATTGAAGTTCAAACAGCAGGTACAGAAGTACATGAAGATAAGTAAGATCAGATGCACAAAAACAGATGCAACGAAAAGAAACAACATAGACTCAATCTAAGATGGCCCTAGCCTAGACAAGATCTTGGCCAGCATCTCTTGAACCTCATTGTTGTGTCCATCTTGCCTCACCATGAAAGCTCTATACTCATCATTGAGTGAGCTTTGCTCATCCTGTCTCCTCTGAATTTCTTCCAGAGTCCTTGCAAGACGAGAAGATTCATCAGAAGAAGCTTCACCGCTTTCAACCACAGGAATAACAACTTGATCTGTAGCTTCCATGGATAGATCATTTGCAGGGATTTCCTCAACAGAATCTGATTCAGCAACATGATCTTCAGCATCTGCTTCTTGCATAGAAGCATCTCCATATTCTGCAGCAGGAATTTCCGAGTCTCCATTCTCAAGTGCCTGAAGAATGGCAGCTAGATTCCTTGGAGCAGAAGGACCTTCAACTTCTGGTGGGTCAACAACTTCTGGAATGACCAAGCTTGGGTCTTTCTCCGAAGGGTTTTCCCTCAGATAGTCTAAGAGAGACTTGAAGTCTCCGAGCAGAACAGGATAATCAGGAATAAAGATAACAATATCCCTGCATGGATTTGCTTCCATTTCAGCAGCCAGTCTTAATTGTTCCATCTCATCCAAGAAGGGCTTCTCCTCAGCAGCAACACAATTTCTGAGAGGATGGTAGTATATACCATTATCATCCTCCAGAAGGTAACCAGGGTAACCAGGGGCAGCAGCCACTAGTCTTTTCTGTACTCCCATTGCTTCTACTTGAAAATCCTTGCGAAATCTTCTCCAGAGATTTCTTGTAGAAACATCATCCAGACCATTTAGAAATGCATCCTTCAGAAGGTTTAGACTGCTAATCACCTCATGTCTGAAAAGTTCCAGGTAGGTATAGGGTTCAGGTTCAGGCGGATTGAAGGTGAATTTGTAGTCAGGGTAGAGAAGACAGTAAGGTTTGGATTTTCTGGTAGGTAAGGGATGGGATATAGAAGGTGGAGGTACGGTGGATGAGGAAGAAGGGATATCTGAGAGAATGATTGATGAGGATGGAATATCAGAAATGATAGATTGAGACGAGGATGGAGTATTTGTAAAGGGAATTGGTGAGAAAGATTTATCAGAAGGAGTTGGGGGAAGAATACTTAAAGGTGTGGGGTTTAGAATGGGAGAGGAGAAGGATGATGGAGAAGGATTTGGTAAGGTGAAGTTTATTTTTTGTTCAGATGGAGGTGATTGGAAAGATGGTTTAGGGACATAAGGAGGTGGAGTAAAAACCTGTCTAGAGATTTGTACAGAAGAAGATCTGGTTCTGCGAAAGGAATCTCTGATCCTTTTATCTCTTCGTTCTTCAGAGTCCACCTTGTCAGGATCATAGGTGACCCTCAACTTCTTGGCTTTCTCAGCCTCATCTTCTCGGGCTTTTCTTTTTAGCCTAGCCTTTAGTTCCTTCTGATCCTTCTTCAGAAGATCAGCCTTGGACGGAAGTACTCTGCCACGGATCCAAGCAGGATCAATATCTGATTGCTTCCTAACACAATCTTCCAGGTAAGACTTGACAACCTGATGCAGTTCTTCTTGAAACAGGGAGGCAAAACCTTCAACAACAACTCTTCTTGAGAGAATGTCAGGAAAGCTTGGGCACACAGAAGGTACATTTTTAATGAGTTCTAATCTGAACAAATCCACACCATTAAAAATGGGACCTTGAACTACTCCAAGCAAATGGGATGCATTGAGTTTTCTGATGGAGTCCAGCACTTTGCTTTCAGTAAGAATGTCTGAAATCATTCTTCCAAACGGAATAGTCGTTCTTGAAAGATGAGGGTACTTCGCCCTTTCCTCTTCTCTTGACTCAAGGATTGAAGTCTTTAGATTCTCAAACAGAATGTGAGAAATGTTGATCTCAGTCTTTTTGCCAATGCAGAAAAGAGTGTGCTTGTGATCTGGACTGATGTAAGAAGAGGAAAGCATCCTTTTTCTGTGGTGAAGAGAACCCAGAATAATCTCAGCCCATACTCTATAAAATGGCCTCAAGGTGCCTGTGTTATTCGAGTCAATCTCAGAAGACTTAGAGATTTGTTTTTCAACTATCGACCAATCAACAGATGCATGTCGAAAACCAGACCAACCTTCTTCATCATTCAGATTGTATAGCTTCCTGATCAGTTTTTCAGAGATAACCACTTCATGCCCTAGCACGAATGAAATGATGGCCGTTGGGGTAACCGTTGCATGTACCCAGAAATCCTTCACAAGATCAGGGTAAATTGGACCAACCAATCTATTAAGGTACTTGGACCATCCTTGCTCAAGGATTCTTGCATCACACTTAAAGCCATTCGCTTTAAGATTGTTTAAGTCCACAGCAGTTTCACATAAAACCTCCAAGTCCTTCGTGGGTATCAAGCAAGTTTTCAAAGGAGCATATTCATAATTTCGTAGAAGGATTTGTGAAGAAGTGAGTCTTTCTTTTGAGGAAGATGAACAAGAGGAAGAGTTCATGATGATTATGTCGTAAGATTAGAGCAAAGACTAGGGTTTGAAAAAAAAGACAAACAGATGCAGCGAAAAAAAATGTACAGCAAAATAGAGAGAAGGAGAAAAGAATGAAGTTGAAGCGGGCTATTTAAAAGATTTGAAAATAATTTAAATCATTTTGCATTAAATGTGAAATGACATTAGGAGAGATAGCATGGTAAATGAAATGATTTAATACAGTTACCTAGGTCGGCGTCTTTTCAACTGCACGCTTCGTACTGACCGTAGAGACACGTGTTCATCATCAGATAATGGATGACAGGTGTGAAATATTCAATAGGCTTTACGCCTTCTGATTCCGATCACTGCTTCTGAATTGATCAGGTTTCTCTTCTGGAAACACTCCTTTTGAAGTGTGCTGATATAAATCTGAATGATCTTCTGATCCATTACTTCTGATATACACAGCTTCTGGAGATTTACTTTTTGTTCTGCAGCTTCTGATAAGACAAAACTGTATCTGCAGAAATTCTTAAGCTGCTTTGTTTCATCAGAAACAAGTTTATCATCAAACCAGATATTTATTGATTCGTCCACAATCAATGTTTCAATATAGTATATTCTGTAGCATTTAGAGCATTCAGAATTCTTAAGAACGAAACATCATTGCTTTTAGAAACAAACAAAACAGATGGTTCCAAGACTAATAAACTTTCTTTTCTGATCTCCTGCGAATATAGTTTCTTCCACAGATTTAAGTACCAGAACTTGGAAGACAGTCCTTCTTCCCTTCAAGTGTTGAGACCAACTTGAGTCCAAGTGACATGTCATGTTGACTTTTATCTTCTTTGTCGCCAAGAGAATCTGCAAAAGAAATAGTCTTTTTCTTTGGTACCCACATCTTCTTGGGTCCTTTCTTGTTAGATTTTCTCAAGTTCTGATTGAACTTGGGTTTAACATTGTAAGCAATAGGAGGAACAGCATGATAATTTTTAATGTGAATTTCATGATATTTCCTAGGTTGTGTCACATGCTTTTTGGTGTGTGTTATGTGAAAACTTTGAGCATGTGAAGTGTGCCTAATATCATGGGAGTGGCCATACTTGAACTGATCATACAATGGCTTGTATGTGAATTTCATTTCATCAACAGGTTCAAGTTTGTATGGGGTTTCACCCTCAAAACCAATGCCGACTCTTTTGTTTCCAGACACAGCATATATCATAGAAGCTAGCTGACTTCTGCCAATACTTCTAGATAAGAACTTCCTGAAACTTAAATCATATTCTTTCAGAATATGGTTTAGACTAGGAGTGGATTTTTCTGAATCAGAAGGAGATCCAACATTATTGGATAATTTTAAAAGTTTTTCTTTTAATTCAGAATTTTCCAACTCAAGCTTCTTTGTTTCAAATTCAAATAGCTTTTTCAGCTCTTTGTATTTTAGACTAATCTGAGACTTGAATTCCAGAAGTTCAGTTTGACCGGAAACTAACTCATCTCTAGTAAGTTCAGAAAATACCTCTTCAGAATCTGATTCTGATGTAGATTCTGATCCGTCATCTTCTGTCGCCATCAGCGCACAGTTAGCCTGCTCATCTTCAGAGTCTGAATCATCTTCTGACTCATCCCAGGTTGCCATAAGACCTTTCTTCTTATGAAACTTCTTCTTGGGATTTTCCTTCTGAAGTTTTGGACATTCATTCTTGAAGTGTCCAGGCTCATTGCATTCATAGCACATGACCTTCTTCTTGTCAAATCTTCTGTCATCAGACGATTCTCCACGTTCAAATTTCTTTGAACTTCTGACGCCTCTGAACTTCCTTTGCTTGGTCTTCCAGAGTTGATTTAGCCTTCTGGAGATCAAGGACAGTTCATCTTCTTCTTCAGATTCTGATTCTTCAGGATCTTCTTCTCTAGCCTGAAAAGCGTTAGTGCATTTCTTGATATTGGATTTTAATGCAATAGACTTACCTTTCTTTTGAGGCTCATTTGCGTCCAGCTCTATTTCATGGCTTCTCAAGGCACTGATAAGCTCTTCCAGAGAAACTTCATTCAGATTCTTTGCAATCTTGAATGCAGTCACCATAGGACCCCATCTTCTGGGTAAGCTTCTGATGATCTTCTTTACGTGATCAGCCTTGGTGTATCCCTTGTCAAGAACTCTCAATCCAGCAGTAAGAGTTTGAAATCTTGAAAACATCTTTTCAATGTCTTCATGATCCTCCATCTTGAAGGCTTCATACTTCTGGATTAAAGCGAGAGCTTTAGTCTCCTTGACTTGAGCATTTCCTTCATGAGTCATTTTCAAGGACTCATATATGTCATAGGCCGTTTCCCTGTTAGATATCTTCTCATACTCAGCATGAGAGATAGCATTCAGCAAAACAGTTATGCATTTATGATGATTCCTGAAAAGCTTCTTCTGTTCATCATTCATTTCTTGCCTTGTCAGCTTTACGCCACTGGCATTTACTGGATGTTTGTAACCATCCATCAGAAGATCCCATAGATCACCATCTAGACCAAGAAAGTAACTTTCCAGTTTATCTTTCCAGTATTCAAAGTTTTCACCATCAAATACCGGCGGTCTAGTATAACCATTGTTACCGTTGTGTTGCTCAGCAGAGCCAGATGTAGATGCAGGTGTAGACTTTGCAGTTTCATCAGCCATCTTTTACTGAAGCGTTTTTCTCTTCCTGAATCTTTTCTAAACACGGTTAAGTGCTTGCACCTTAGAACCGGCGCTCTGATACCAATTGAAGGATAGAAAAACACTTAGAAAGGGGGGGTTTGAATAAGTGTAGCTTTAAAAACTTGACAGATAAAAATAAATTGCACAGTTATTTTTATCCTGGTTCGTTGTTAACTAAACTACTCCAGTCCACCCCCGCAGAGATGATTTACCTCAACTGAGGATTTAATCCACTAATCGCACGGATTACAATGGTTCTCCACTTAGTCAGCAACTAAGTCTTCCAGAGTCTTCTGATCACACACTGATCACTCCAGGAACAACTGCTTAGATACCCTCTAAGACTTTTCTAGAGTATTCTGATCCACACGATCACTCTAGTTACAACCTGCTTAGATAACCTCTAAGACTTCCTAGAGTATTCTGATCCACACGATCACTCTAGTTCCTTACAACTTAATGTAATCAATTCTAAGAGTATTACAATTGCTTCTTAAAAGCTATAATCACAAACTGTGATATTTCTCTTAACGTTTAAGCTTAATCTCACTAATATATTACAACAGCAATGTAGTGAGCTTTGATGAAGATGAAGATTCTGAGCTTTGAATAGAACAGAGTTTCAGCAAGTTAATAGGCGTTGTTTTTGTTCAGAAATGTTAACCTTGCTTCTCATCAGAACTTCATATTTATAGGCGTTGGAGAAGATGACCGTTGAGTGCATTTAATGCTTTGCGTGTTCCGTACAGCATCGCATTTAATGTTATACGCTTTTGTCAACTACCTCGAGCCTTGTTCACGCTGTGTCTACTGACGTTGCCTATAATAGCTTTTAACGTTCCTTTTGTCAGTCAGCGTAGCTTGCCACGTGTACTTCCTTCTGATCTGATGTTTGTGAATACAACGTTTGAATATCATCAGAGTCAAACAGCTTGGTGCAAAGCATCTTCTGATCTTCTGACCTTGAAGTGCTTCTGAGCGTGATACCATCAGAACTTCAGTGCTTCTGATCTCATGTTCTTCTGATGCTTCCATAGACCCATGTTCTGATTCTGCTTCGACCATCTTCTGATGTCTTGCCAGACCATGTTCTGATGTTGCATGCTGAACCCTTTGAGACAAAGCTTCTGAGCGCTGAATTATGCATACTCTTTATATATTTCCTGAAAAGGAAATTGCATTGGATTAGAGTACCATATTATCTTAAGCAAAATTCATATTATTGTTATCATCAAAACTAAGATAATTGATCAGAACAAATCTTGTTCTAACATCAATTACATTCAGTTTTAAAATATCAATAAATTAAAATCGGTAAAATAAGCATTTATACAAAGAATTAAATTTGGTTTCATTGAAATAAATATTTAATTTTGATTAAATTTTTTAACCCCTCAATTTATTAAAATCAGTTTTAGAATATCAATCAAAATCGGTTTACTTTGACAATTTATTTCACAAATTTGTATTCCTTTAAAGTTTGCACAATATTGGACGAGTAAGATCTTAAATCAAATGATTAGAGTCATATCTTTTTCCCAATGATCTTACAAATAATTGAGATCAAAATAGAAAATCATAAAAATATAATAATCTCACGGATCATTGGGAACATAACTAAGCGAAAAGAATTTACTTACATTATAATTTAATTTTTTTTCAAACTATTTCTTCCTTTAAATAGTTTAACATTATATTACTCATCTTTCTATTACAGATATGATGTATTATTATTTTTGTGATATGATATTTTTCTCCCTCTTAATTTAAATATATTTCTACCATCCTTTTTTATTTGTGTTCATTTTCTCTGATAAGTATATCATTACCCACACCCAAAATATAAATCTTTATTATTTTTATATATTCTTTATTTTTCATTTGACATGTGTCATCATAATTGTTGATTTTTTTTATTTTTTGTGTAGGAAAACAAAATATACATATTTTTCTCTAATAGGTATATCATTACCCACACCCAAAATATGAATCTCTATTATTTTTATATATTCTATATTTTTCATTTGATATGTGTCATCATAATTGTTCAATTTTTTTTTTGTGCAGGAGAACAAAATATACATATTTTAGATTTATAGGTCAATTTATAAAAGTTTTGTTTACAAATATGTGTCTAATCACCCATTTTTCCATGTATTTTTATTGAATTTTTCATATTTGTCATCCGATACTAAATATTTTTAATGACAATAACTTCTCAATACCTCAAAATTTGCAAAATTATGTATACCATTAATAATATATTTTCTTTTATTTAGATTATTTATTTAAATAATGATTACGTCATTTTAAGAGATACTGAAAACATATGAGAATGTATTGATTTTTAAGTGACAATTTTAATTTGATAATAAATATTTTAGTAATAATAATAAGTCATTAAAACAAAACTATTGTAATAAAAATGAAAATAAAAATAAAATAATATTAATAAAAAATATCATGATATAATAATGTAATTGTTAAAAATTAACATTAATAATAATAATAATAATAATAATAATAATAATAATTATTATTATTATTATTATTATAACCTCCTTAATATAATAATAATAATAAAATATTAACTTTTAATAAATATTATAGTTTTCAATCTTAAAATACCCGTGCATCGCACGGGCCAATAATCTAGTTTAATTAATATTTTAGTTGCTTATAAGCCTGGTGGTGTAAGGAAAATAAGGTTACAATGACATCCAATAAAGGAAAAGTTGTGTATAAAATATGATTGTTAATCGATTCTAAATATAACTGTCAATAATTGAAAATATTACGTACTTTATTTATCTTTTTAAAAGTCATATAATTTATGGTTTATTGACAATGTATGATACTTGTATTTATTTATAATTAATATTTGTTATGAAAGAAGTTTGACAAAAAGAAACAATACTAGTATACTACAAGGACATTCGCAAACAGTAATAATTACCCACTCTCTCATGTACGAAGTGTATTTATCTGATTGGTAGTTTCATGTATTGTTCTCTTTCCAGTAGAATTTCTTCATAAGAAATATCAATGCTCTAAATGAATACAAAAGATATATATCATTCATAGAAGGATCAATTAGGCGTTTTAAATAACAAATTAAAGTCATTTAAAAAAAAAATTATAATCACCATTGTCATGTATATAAAAATGGAGGAGTGCCAACAAATTGCAAAAGTAAAATTGAGATAAAAAAGTTAGGTTTTATTAAAGAGGATTAATTGATTAAAATTTTATAATTATATAGATCAAAAGTACATTTAAGCTAATAATATATTAGCTTCTCCGTCCCAAAATATTTGTGATAAAATGTGATAAATTTAAAAACGAATACCAATTTTACCAAATTATCATGATTGTTTATTAGTGTATTCAAATTATCATTAATGCAAGGTGGAAGAAATAATAAATTAAGAGTATTAATTAGAAGATATAATTGGAAGATAAAAACTAAAATTGCATTGAAAACTAAAAGCGACAGGTATTTTGAGATATATCACCTTTATTTTTTATTTATTTATTTATTTTTTAATATATCACCTTTATTAAAAAAACGACACGTATTTTGGGATAATTTTTTTTATAAATGCGATACCTACTTTAGGACGGAGAGAATTATTTTTTTTATTACACGTCTTGAATCCTCTGATTCTACACTTACTCTTGTTATATATATATATATATATATATATATATATATATATATATATATATATATATATATATATATATATATATATATATATATATATATATATATATATATATATATATATATATATATATATATATATATATATATATATATATATATATATATATATATATATATATATATATATATATAAAGAGAGAGAGATGGATAAGTTTGGACGCCTGTTGAATCCTCTGATTGATAAAATTTGATTTTGGATTTTTGATTTTTAATTTTAGTTATTGTTTAATAATAATAATAATAACAATAATAATAATAATGTGTGGAATTTGGTGATGGATACGCCGGATGTCACACGTTTAAAAATAGATGTCGTTAGTGATAATTAGACAGAAAGAATTAACATGGTGTTGTTTGAAAAGTTAAAGGATCAAATTGACACTTTTTAAATTTTAGTTATTTTTTATTAATAAAATTAAAAATAATAATATGTGGAATTTGGTGATGGACATGTTGGATGTCACGCGTCCAAAAATAGACGTCGTTAGTGAGAATTAGACAAAAAGGACTAACATTGTGCTGTTTGAAAAGTTAAAGGATCAAATTGACACGTTTAAAAATTAAGGGACCCAAATAGACTCCGAGATAAAGTTAAGGGACAAAAAAAATATTTATTTTACTAACTCCCTTTATTTTACTAACTCCCATATAGGAGTGATCAAAACCAAACCAACCCAATAGAAAACCGCAAACCAAACCAAACCAAATCGAAACCGCAAAAAACCGCATTTGGTTCGGATTAGTTTGGGTCAGTTTTTACAAAACCGCACGGTTCGGTTCGGTTTGCGGTTTGTATTTTGTAAACCGAACCAAACCAAGTCAAACCGCACTATGTTACAACCTAAATTTTACTAACTCACATCCAACCCAAACTTAAACTTATTATACATTAGCATTATGATTACGAACAATTTTCTCATCCTTACACATATAATTTCAGTCCCGATCTTCTAAAATCTCTAATAACATTATCGCACCTTCTTTGGCACATACATCTTCCCTCTTCTTCTATAATCTCTACTCTCTTATATTCTTTCTTTTTCACCTTCTCATTTTTATGTAAATGTTCCGTATTTCAGTTTCGTTTTTATCGCATATCTTCTTCTCTAATCTCTCAACACTTTTTTTCTTTTTCACTTTCACTAATCTTCCGTCTCTTCTATTTTTTGTTTCGTTATAATAATTTTTATATTATTTTATGCTATTATTTTATGTTTAATATTCCACTTTTGTCTAATTTAATTTTTACATGTTAAATGGAAAATTGTTGTCAAAATATGACGAGTTTTGTTGTTATTTGATAGTGTATGAATGTATAAATACAAAATTATGTTATCATCTATATGTGTATGTATGACTCAATAAAATATTTGTAAAAAACCGAAAGAACCGAACCGAACCAAACCGCATTAGTTTGGTTTGGTTCGGATTTTTTTTAAAAGCCAACCGAACCAAACCAAACCGCACTATTTTTTCTCTTGCGGTTCGGATGATTTTTTTCGTCAAAACCGCCCAAACCGCACCGCGAGCACCCCTACTCCCATAGAATCAAGGCTCATCAAAAATGGACCGAAGTCCTTACACCATGATGCATGACACTTAACAACATGCATTATCACCCAAAGATTCAACGGAATAATCACCATGCATATATCATTATTACATATAACATCAATCACCATACATATATCATCTTCACGTATAACATTATCCATCATTCGCAATCATAATTCAAAGTTACGACAATCAACAACCAACATCAACAAGAGCAACTCAACAATTGTATAATTAGACATTCAATCGTATTAGTTCATTATAACAACAACATATCAATTATTCATCAATTAACACAAATCCATCTATTTCATCATGAATTAGTCCATTATATTCAAATCCTAAAACATCCAATTTTAGCACTATTCATCACAATCATAGATTTATAAAAAAACACAACAATCATCATAAGGACATAACGCTAAGGAGAGTAAGGATCTCTTTTCTCTACTCCATCATGTAATACACATATAATGAAAGTCCCTTCTCCCCCTTACTCGATTTCTAGCAAAAACATCTTTGATTCCTAGAGTTCTTCTTTAACCTCAAGCCCTTATTCTCCCTCTTTGTCTCTTTTGCTCCAACTCTCAAAAATACATACAGACACTCTCAGATTTTTCAAATCCCTTCTTTTATTCTAAAACCTAATTACTTCTAATTAGGATCTTACCCTTTTATCCAACTTATCCTTATATTCCCCATAATATCCTTACTCCATTTACTAACTCTAATTTTCTTTTATTTAATAATAATTCCCATTATTTTTTATTATTTAAAATAGACTAATTATCTAATTATTAAATAATTAAGATCTATTCTATTAACTCCCTTTATTTTCTATTTATTTTAAATATTATTCTCTTATTTTAATTATTGTAAATCAACTAAAATTTAAATAATGTCTACATTATCTATACTCCCACCAACATCCACTAATAACACACAATACACATATTTTCACCAATTATATAATTAAAATCATTTAAAACATTTAATAATTAAAATAAAACGCAGCTAAATTTAATTGAATAAATTAATTGAATTCAGGGGGTTACACGTGAGTTAGCCTGTTGAACCTGACTTTTCTGTGACCGAGGAATCTCTTTTCCCACGTTTCCCATGACTAGGCGAGTAGGACAAACTTAGGGGGACAACTTCCTAATAGCAAACTTCCAATCATTTTGTCCTTATTAGACCTTTTACAAATATATCACTATATACTTCCTCAATCACAAAAGTTTTGATAAAAAGCGGAGTGCTTTAAACGACATAGCATTAAGGAGTATATGTCTAATGCGATCCAATTCCATTGGGCGAAACTATTGAAACTCTATGATGAGCGTTATTAACGAGATTCCCAGTCCCTCAAGCGAGACGTTAAGTCCCTTGGGCGTGACTTCTATCAAGCCCTCGAACAAGACTTTAAGTGAAATCTCTTGGGCCATACTTTAGTCTCGTCCCTCGGGCATGACTTTAAGTTAGATCCCGCCCGAGGAAACTCCAAATTACTCGAACGGTAGTCAAATAAGCCTTTTTGATAGGACTATCATTCCTTCATGCGAGATTATATGCTAGTCTGACTGATAAAACTACAAGTATCTCATGCGAGGTATTGAGCCCTCTAGGGCGGGACTCCAATCAAACCCTCAGACAAGACTTTAAGTGAAATTTCTTGAGTCAGACTTCAATCGCCTCCCTTGAGCAAGACTTTAAGTGAAGTTTCTTGAGTCAGACTTCAATCGTCTCCCTTGAACAAGACTCTAAACGAAGTTTTTGGAGTCAGACTTCAATCGCCTCCCTTGAGTAAGACTTTAAGTGAAGTTTCTTGAGTCGGACTTCAATCGTCTCCCTTGAACAAGACTCTAAATGAAGTTTTTGGAGTCAGACTTCAATCGCCTCCCTTGAGCAAGACTTTAATTTAAATCTCACTCAAAGAAACTCCACATTATTCCGGCGATTGTCAAATTGGTGTATTTGATGGGACTCTCAAACCTCGGTCACTCGAGAATTTAATTTCCAATCGTTCACACACCTGTTGTGTTGTAAACAAACTTCGAGAATGTTGTGCATCTAGCTATGACTACTATTCTTTAGTACTCTTGTGTCAACTTTTTTTCATTAAGAGATCCTTATGAATTACTTACAACGATAAATAATTTGTTGTCATGTTGTTTTGTTTTGGTGTTGGGGTGATCTGATCAATAAGTTGATAAGCCGTACAGGAGATTTTGAATAGTGACACTCATAAAGAGTAGTGGCCAATTTCCTTCTATATAGTGGGGGAGTTTTTGACATTGGCTACAATAAAGACATATCGAAAATTTTGTTTATCTGCCATTGAGAAAAAGAAAGAGAAAACCACAACTAAGGTACAAATTAGGTAGGAATTATACTATAATAAAACTACAATTATTTGCATATTGAATGTAGAAATATTTTCACATTTTAACATTTATTTACTAACTTGCAATTGTTATACAGAGATACTATTATCATGTTTTTTCTTAAAAAATTTGTTCCGCAGAGAGAAGTTATTATTAAAAGAATATATTAAAAATAGTTATCATGAAGTATAGACAGTGTAGCAGGTGTAAGATCAGCAATAGACGTGTGTACTCTGTCTCCACGGAAGGAAATGACAAGAAGTCAAGAACACACGTGCAACAAGGACTTCACGTCCATAATAATAAAATAAAAAATTGACTTATATACCGTTGCTGACAGACCATGTTCATTTCCTTACAAACAATTTAATATTCATCATCTTATAGTACTAATATTGGTTGCAACTTGTTTACATACTGTAATAGAGATTGTATTGGTATAGATAGTGCAATATTTCAAGTTTCAACATCCAAATTTGGGACACTATATGGTGTCTCTTTGGTTTTTGGTCACAAATTGATCAAATTCTGAAAACATATTTCAGTTCTTTATTTATTGGTTTGTTTATTGCCAACACAATACTTTACAACAAAATTATACAGCTCTAATTCAAGGCTATGCCCATTTTCAAACTCCAAATACAGTGTCATATCATATTGATCCTTAAGGATAAACTCACATTTTTTTACCAACTATTAGCCATAGCAACGAATCGGGTCATTGCATCCCTTAGCAGAAGATTGCTTGAAACCGAATCGACCGCCTTTCTCAAGGTACTGTTGATGGTACTCCTCGGCTCTGTAGAACTTCTTAGCAGGAAGAATCTCAGTAACAATCTTTCTGCCCAATTGCTTCTCTTGTTGTTCCAAAGATTCGCGAGCCGCTTTCTCTTGTTCAGGAGTGTAGTAGTATATTCCTGATCTGTACTGTGTTCCAACATCATTCCCCTGTCACATTCGAAGAACCAGATGTCATTATTACTAAACTCTTAACATTCATGGAAGCTGAATAACCTGATAAAGTTTCTAAAACAAACAAACAAGTTCTTACATACCTGGCGATTTGGCGTGGTAGGATCATGTTTAGTCCAGAACGTATCAAGCAGATTTTCAAAGGCACATTGTTTGGGATCATATTGAACCCTTACAACCTCAGAGTGGTTTGTGGTCCCTGCACACACATCTTCATACGCAGGATTATGCACAAGCCCCTGGGTGTAACCAACCTCTGTCTTACTCACTCCAGGCACCCTCTGGAAGACCAATTCAACGCCCCAAAAGCAGCCAGCGCCAAACTGAGCAAACTGCTGACCTGGTGCTGGTATATCGTCATCTGGTCCCTGAGGAATGGCTGAATCGTAGTTCTCTGACGACCTTCCGCTTCCAAATCCAAGTTTGTTCAGAAGGTTCATGGAGGGCTTGGTCACAGTAGTATAGGGACGGGTTTGTGAAGAGAAGCAAGAACGCTTGACAGAAAATCTAGAAAGTGAGGGAAGGAACTTGGTTTTGGCTGGAGTAGAGAAGGAAGAAGAAACAAACACTTGCAGGGAATTAGACGCGGTGCTATAGGCGCTGCTGGTTGCTGGTAAGAGTTTGAGTAACATCAGAATCCTTATCTAGAAATTATAATCATTTTCAATATACCCTTCAAAAACATAAGAGCCATTTTCAAAACACCATTAAAAATCATAACCGTCAACGTCAAGTCAGGATGCCAAAAAAATTAAACGATAAATTATGAACAAATGACAGACAGATTAAAAATAAACATTCAATATGAACCTACTATCAGTGTAAAAGAGTTTTATGCTATCAAGAAACAATAGGGTGCTGCATTTGAAAGAAATTACAAAACCTAGAAAGGGCTTAGGAGCCAATTATGATAAATATATGGCACTTATTTACTAATCAAGGATCGTTTCAAACTCTTCAAAGAATTAAACCTCCATGAAAAGAAAAAAAAAAACATTATTGCATGCAGTCTAACATGAATATCAAGTCATATATAGTACACACATGCATATCAACTATTAACTATCTGAAGCGTCTCAAGTTTTTGGAGGTCTTGTGTGGGTTAGTCACAGTTTAATCATGACAAAACAAATAGAGGCCCTATTTAACAATGATTTAACCGTGACTATATTTTTTGAGGCACTATTTGATCACAGTTTAACCACGACAATTTTGGGCTTTGTGCAAAGTCTGTCTTGCACGCCCTCAAAGACCGATCTATCAACTATTAAGTGAGAGCTCAAATTCTATACAAGAGTGATAAAAAAAAGAGCAAACCTTGAGTAACAAATCTTACCTAGATGAATAAGTATAAAAATAACTTAAAGTTACATCACTTTATCATTTATGTTCTAAACTTCATGAAGGGATTTTACTACACTCAACATGGACTATGAGTTGCAAAATCATATACCATAGTGACTATTATCATTAAACATTAATTTAAAGCTTGATGATGCTACAACCTTTTCTTGATATAAAATATTAAACAATTAAGCAGACAAAACAAAACCCTATGAGTATAAAAGTAATATATAATATAATTGATTTCAAAATTGTCTCAAAGATTGTACTAAAAAAATTGATATTTTATTTTTTTTTCAATTGAAACAGAATCACTTAAATACACTAAGAAAACTAAAAACAAGCTCACATGATACTGAAATTGTTAATAAAACATTGAAGAAACATGAAAGGGAAATAAAATGAACTCCATACCTGTTCCACAAATTCTCATCTTCAACCCTTCAATAAATTACATGAATCAATGTCCAGACAATAATTGATAAATGATAAAGATAAAATCTTAATGAAAAATAAATAAATTTGAATAGAAATTATAAATAAAAAAACGGAAAAGGGGCGAAATTGAATTGGGAAATAAGAAACAAAGTTTAATTAGGTTAAGAAAGAAGAAACATACCCAAGAGAGAGAGAGAGAGAGAGAGAGAGAGAGAGAGAGAGAGAGAGAGGCTTCAATGGTTATTAGAGTGGGAGAGAAAGAGGATGAGGATTCGTACACGGCAAAAAGAACCAATCTTCGTTGTGACTGGTAAAACGATGACGTTTTGTTTCTCACTGTTTTAGCTTTTAACAAGAAAGACTAAAATGCCCAATGTAAACTTATCACTACACCTTACTGTAAGGACAGTAACGTCATTAATTACTAATATTATGTATGTACATAAATTATTTTTCAACTAGATTATGTTTTAAAAATAACATTAAACATATACAACTAAAAGTGATAAACGTCCGCTTAGTTTGGATTTGTCCTAAGATAAAATCTATAAAAGATGGACCAGTGCGTAGGGGTGGAAATAGGTTGGGCCGAGCTAGGCTTTGCTAAGCCTAAGTCTGGTCTGGCAAAAAAAGTAAAGCCTAAGTCTGGCCTGTGGCCTATCATAGGTTTATTTTTTAGGTTTGAGTCTGGCCTTTTCGAAGGTCTGGTTAGCCTGTTAGCCTATATAAAAGCTTATGTGTTTTAAATATATGTATAAAAGCAATTAAAATAATATTTAAATAGACTAACTAACGACCAAGAGACTAAAAATTTATTTACATTGACTTTTTTAACTTACCTCTTAGCATATGTTCTAGAAGACTATTGTTTAAGAGAACTTATGAAAATAATGTTTATCAGATGTTTTCATCTTATTTTCACAAGTTCTTCAAGATAACCAAATTTTATTTATGTATTTTAATTCAAAGTATAAAACATTAAATCGGCCGGCCTGATAGGCTTAAAAGGCTTCTTTTAGGGCCTGAGACCTAGCCTTTTTAACTAAATAGGCTTATAAAAAAGCTTAGGCCTTTTCTATTTAAAAATAATGCGTGGCCTGGCCTGAGCCTATATAGGCTAGCCTGTAGGCCCCTGTTATCGGCCTGGCCTATTTCCACCCTACCAGTGCGAAACAAGACATAATTGAGTAAAAAATTTGTTTCGTCCTGAAAAAATATGGTGGTGTGCAATGGTACTTCACCTCTAAA